>NW_010157588.1:53147-53386 GCF_000695765.1 Mesitornis unicolor
CAGCTTCCGCCTCTGCTCCGCCATCCCAGCGCCCCCCAGCCTCTCAGACCCTGCTCGGTACCATCGCGACCCCCCCACCGCCAGGCTCAGCCCAGCCTAACCCCACGCACACGCCGCTGGTCAACGCCTGGCTCAAACCCAGCGCCCTAGCCCGCCCGCGCCGTTGATTGGGCCGCTCGCCGTTCGAAATCAGGCCCCAGCCACCCAACGGCCACCGAAGGCTGCCCGGCGGCGCCTGG
>NW_010157588.1:53517-54990 GCF_000695765.1 Mesitornis unicolor
GAGGGGCGGCGCGGGGGTACGGGGAGAGTGTGACGTTGTAGGCCGATGTTGTCAAGTTCGGGGTTGAAAATAAATGTTTGTTTGAAAATAAACTTCAATTTTAAATAGTAAACCACCGCTGCTTTAGCAATAAACTGAATTCTTCAAGGAGGGATGAATACGGGATGTCACGTCTACTTGGTTGCGATGGTGGCGTTTATGAGGTAGAAAAAAGATTAAGGATCTTCTCACCTACTTGAGTCAGTGATGTTGTTTTCTCCTGCATTACCTTTGGTCTGTGCAGATCCGTCTGAGATTATTTCATCATTTTATGTGAACAAAACCACAATTCACAATTCCAGTGGCAGTTAAACCATTAGCACCAGGTTTGTTTGTATTTTATAATTTCGGGTTTGCTTACCTATTCCATACTATGTTCTCATACACCTCCAGGAGGGTCATTTGGGATTTTGCACTGTTGTTACAGGAAGAACTGAAATAAATATTTATTTTAAGTTTCTATTCCAAAATAAACTCTTAAAGTGTTAATAATACTCAAGTGAATGAAATGCAGTCTGTAGAGTCAGAAATAAAGCAGCTTTCTAGCTTTTCCTTTACACATACTCTAGTACTAGTTCTAAAGTGAGTCTTGCTTCACTGAGAGAGAATACCACAAAGCTTAGACACAGAATGAAATACCATTTTATGGTGCTCTGAACACCTATGGACACACAGAAAAACTAGAGCAGAAAAAAAAAGAATAGGGTTTTTCAAAAAGTCAACAGAATATAAACAGAAAAAAACCCTCTAGAAAGTAAGTTACGTGGAAGAAAGACCTAGCAGCAAGAATAAACAGCAGGTTAGACAGGAATTTTCGTAAGTAAAACCCCAGGATTTTGACTGTGGATGTCAAAATCATGTTATTGAGCAAAACTAATATTTCTCCACATGTGGTTTTAGTGCAGCTTTACCATAAGTAGTATTGTCTGTCCTAGCATTGACATTACATGGAAATACAAAATTTCAAAACCTAAAATATCACTGCTGAGAAAATTAAAGAAATAGAATAAATAGGTATCATAGAATGTAGTTTAAGCAATCTCTATCCAATTTAGGTTCTGTAGTAATGATGAATTACACAAGAGGGAGCTGTGATCTGATAAATATTTTAAAACTTCATGTCAAGTACTTTCCTTTCAGTATTCACATAAGAAAAAAACACATGGTGACACTATGTGCTGCATTTTTTTTCCAAAATAGTGATGGAGGTAGTCTTTTTGCAGTTAGCAGAATATATTTAAAGCCCCAGTATTATCTAGTAATTTTGTCAAAAACATTTGTCAGATATTTTAATATCCTCTGGATGACTATTTTTACATATTTCTGCTTCATTTACAGGTAGAGATCGGAGCCAAAAAATTACTTTGCAAATATAAAACAGGCATCCAATTTTGTAACCAGTTGTAGCATCCCAACTCAAATCTATTACACTCT
>NW_010157588.1:55021-88119 GCF_000695765.1 Mesitornis unicolor
CTCTTTCAAAATTCAGTTAGAAAAAAGCAGCGGCTATTGGGCTACATTCCCCCCCACTCCCCACAGAATTGTCTAAGAATTGACAGGTCAGGCTTTGGGGAATTTTAAATAATTCTAATTTTTAGAGGCTATGGGTGAATTCCTGTCCTGAATGAAGTAAATGGCATAACTCTCTTTTGTCATCAGGACGGCGAGGCTTACACTCCTTTTTGCATCCAGCGTGTAATAGACAAGTGTATTTGTACATACACACACACAGACCCTCTTTTACACTATTTATATTTAGGTGTACGTTTACATTTTGGGAGACAAAAAAAAACCCTGAGCACCTAAATGTAGCATGGAGTTTTGTGAATTTTGGAAGCAACTCCAGAAATGAGAGCTTTAAACTAGAGGTCAAATGTTAACTAATAGTCTCATTTCAGTGACCACTCAGAACAGTCGGTGGTCACACCAACCAGAAAGTCGGCCAGAGGAAGCAGAAGCAACCTACTTCAACCACCAGAGTAGCATCACCAGGAGTGCGGAGAACAGACCTTCCTCCCAAGTAGCCTTCCCTGAACAAACTCAGAACTCGGTGGGAAAAAGTGTAAATATCCCTCATTCGGGCAATACAAGGGCTGGTTGTACCTTACTTCTTCATCCATTGTTTTCAACCCTAAAGCACAGAATTTAGACTAAAAGGTGTTAAGATAGGTTTTAAGCTGGTCCTCAATGCAGAATATTAATTCTCTGGTAAAACTAAAACATCAACCTTTAAAATAAAAGCAGAGTTGAAGAAGCCATCTAACAGACACAGCCTTTTACATCTGCTGCTTAAAACCACATGTGACTTCATAGCTAAAATATAGATTGATACAACCGTAACAGCTAAAATAGTTACAGATTTTATTGACATCGTAGACTATGGGACAGCTTAAGCAACATGTAAGCAAGGCAGACCAACTGCCCAAGACAGAAATAATAAATGAAGACTAGTAACATTCACCTCAGTAACTTGTAAATATTGCATCAGAAGTTAAAAGAGTGAAGAAGCAATTGGTTTGCTTCCTACTTTAGTAGTAACATTAAAAAGAACAAAGGTATCCAGAAAGAAAAGACTCAAAATGAAAACACAGGAGTTGCATTCTCCAGTTTAAGTAAGGTTTATTTAGTAGAAATCCGAAAGGTAAAAGGAGGCTAAAGCTAACATAGAAGCAGAGGTATTTCCACCTTAACATATGTGTTTGACAACTGGGAAGTCAGGGGAGAACCCAAGTACCTAAATGCATCCGAGACACCAGGAAAGATTTCCCAGAAGGCCAAAAAAAATGCTTTTCTTTAACAATACTAGAAAAAAAGCCTTAAAAGTTGTAGTAGTTCTATGAAAAGTAGCCTTTAGTAGACAGAAAAACCAGTCAGTGCTTTCTTGAGGTCCTCGGCAATATTGATAATTCAGGGTAAGTAGCCTAAGCATGGATAATATGTAACCCCTGTTCAGTTTTCCTAGAGTGCTGTGTTTCTCAGAGAGGGTACTCATAGCAGTATTTTGTTTCTCTTCAGGACAGCAATGCTATGTTTAGGTTTTTACTTTCAAGATACACAAAGCAAAACCAGCTTGAAACGCTGGTGTGGTAGAAACTAAAATAGTTTCTAACTTTTGTTTTGGATAGTGGTTTTCTTTGGTTTTGTTTGTTGGTTTGGTTTGTTTGCTTTGCTTTGCTTTGTGGGTTTTTTTTGGCGGTAGCTTTTAAACCCAGTATTTTTATTTTAGACTTGAAAAAGAGACTGAGTGCCTAAAGGCTTATCTGGTTCGGGATTTTTTTCCCACCTATACCTATAATGTAAGTTATTCTTACGAGAGCTATTATCTACAAACCTGGTCTAAGGATACAGGTAGGATAATGACAGTAACCCTGCCACTAGTGTACAGAAATGCTTTTGCTGGTTTATATCTTGCTTATAGCTATACAAACTTAGTTGAAAATCCAGGTCTTAGCTGCTGCTGCACCTCCTTCTGCATCAGCAAAGATTGCAGACGTCCCTAGCAAGTTCTCAAGGCACCTATTGCAAGTCTGCTTGTTCTCTAAACTAAGAGACAACAATAGTTTATTCAGTCTCAAGCAAGGTCTTCAGGGCAGAGCAAAATGGTAATTACTTCCCTTTCAGAGAAGAAAAAAAAGAGAGAGAGAAAAGGGAAGAAGGTTGCAGTACAATATGTCTAATGCCACTATCAGACAAAAAAAAAACCCCAAACCATAATAGTTTCCTCTAACCAAGTCTTAATCAAGGGGTCAATAGCGGCACCTCAAGGAAGGGAAAAAAAATCTCTTCCTCCCACTTCTCACCCTCCATTTTCCTTTAAATTCTACTTAATATGAGCTCTTTTTTCACCTCATCCTTTCATAAACTTCCCAGTAGGTAAAGAAGGAAGGGATTTTTTCATCAACTGGCTTCCCCTAATATCTTGTAAATCCTAGAATTTAGGAATAATACTGAGGTAATAGGAATTTTAATTTCATTTTCTCAATTGCATTTAGAGGATCATGGGCCGTTTCTGGTAGAATACTTTAATTTTGAAATAATAAATAATTAATTCATTGAAAGGTTGAAAATTTTACATCCGAGGCAAAATCCAGGTTTTCAAAAACTCTGTACCAAGAATTGTTTATTTGGGTAAGGACTTTTTTAGAATATAACAAAATAATTGTTCTGTTATTTTTCTGTTTTTGCATAAGACTTTAAAATGTCTTATGCCTGTTATATGTGTACCATAGTTTAAGAGATGTATCTTCCCAGTTCCCACCTCAGCTGGAAAGATCCGGACATATTGCCCAGTTAGCTTGACAAATTAACCAAAGGCAGCATAGTTTTGTGCTGGGTTGACCCTGGCTGCCCACCAAAGCTTCTCTATCATGGCCCCTCCTCAGCTGGACAGGAGAGAGAAAATATAATGCATGCTTGTGGTTCGAGATAAGGACAGGGAAAGATCACTGACCAATTACTGTCATGGGCAAAACAGATTCAACTTGGGAAATTAATTTATTACCTAATCAGAGAATGGTAATGAGAAATAAACCCAGATCTTAAAACACCTTCCCCCCCACCCCTCCTTTCTTCCTGGGCTCAACTTCACTCCTGATTTCTCCACCTCCTTCCGCCCCATGGCACAGGGGGATGGGAAATGGGAGTTGCGATCAGTTCATCACACATTGTTTCTGTTGCTCCTTCCTCCTCAGAGGGAGGACTCCTGACACCCTTCCTCTGCTCCAGTGCGGGGTCCCTCCCACGGGAGGCAGTCCTCCATGAATTTCTCCAACATGGGCCCTTCCTATGGGCTGCAGTTTTTCACCAACTGCTCCAGTGTGGGTCCTTTCCATAGGGTACAGTCCCTCAGGAACAGACTTCTGCACTGTGGGTCCCCCACAGGGTCACAAGTCCTGCCAGCAAACCTGCTCCAGTGTGGGATCCTCATTCCATGGGTTCACAGGTGCTGCCAGAAGCCTGCTCCAGCACAGGCTTTCCATGGGGTCACAGCATCCTTCGGGTGCATCCACCTGCTCCAGTGTGGGGTCTTCCATGGGCTGCAGGTGGATCTCTGCTCCACCATCACCATGGGCTTCACCACAGGCTGCAGGGGAATCTCTGTGCCAGTGCCTAGATCTCCTCCTCCCCCTCCTCCTTCACTGACCTTGGTGTCTGCAGAGTTGTTTCTCCCACATATTCTCACACCTCTCTCCAGCTGCTGTTTTCCCAGCAGGTTTTTTTCCCCTTCTTAAATATGTTATCAGAGAGGCACTACCACCATCGCTGGTTGGCTCGGCATTGGCCAGTGGTGGCTCTGTCTTGGAGCTGACTGGCATTGGCTCTATTGGACATAGGGGAAGCTTCTAGCAGCTTCATATTCTACATGCCTTGAGAATATGAAAATCAAAAAGCAGGAAGTTTAGATTCTTCTAGTTCTAGGTGGAACGTGAATGAGGGTTTTAAAGTTCCTCTTTTGGGCTTATGCCTACAGTGGGATCTCGGGTGGAATGCAGCTGCCCAAGTCTCATATGAGGCATCCAAGGCTTTAGTCAGATATGCCATAGCATGTTTAAAGTAGGAAGTGTTCTGAAATCTTTAGAAGTTTAACTCCAGACCCAAATCTTGATGTTTTCTCTCCTGACTTTCGATCTCTCCCTTTCAATCGGTGTGGGAAGGAGAGATGGTAAAGCAAGCTGTGTATGGGAAATTAAAATGAGAACAAAAGCCTGTCCAAATTATGCAACAAGGATCATTATGCTATAAAATTGCTCTTCAAATGTGGCTGTCACTGAAAGATATTAAGATTTCAACAGTTATTTTGCTCATGAAGACTTAATTTCTCGCATAAAAAGGTTTTTAAGCTTAAAGCTATGCCTACACAATTAGTGTCCTTTGGTTTTTGGAATGTTTGAAGGATGCTAAAGAATTGGAAAGCTATAGAAGTATTTTTCATCACTACAGATCAGTTGTCTCAAACGACTTTCACAGTAGCCTTATAATTTAAACAATTTACAAATGTATCACTAGATACAATGATTATTGGATCATTCTGTAATGGCATGTATGTAGTTTTAGGAACTCAGTGCACACTTGAGGGTCACGCTGCTGCATCTGGAGTTAGAGTTGGGTTTGGACAAAAACAAGCAGTCACTGAATTTCATCTATCCATTCAAGGGAGAACTTTACTGCAATACAGCAGAGAACAAAAGCCACAGATTCCCTTTTTTAATACCATTCTCTGTTTCTCTTATGGAATGAGGTTTTCCGGTGTGTATTGGGAATGGGGTTTTCCTGTGTGCAGTGAGGCAGAAGTAAGCTGTTTTAGTGTACCAACAATGCGACTGTTAGGAGAAATAAAATCTGCAGGTAATATTCATGACGTTGTTGTTTCGTTTCATAGACTGCATAGTGATGTACGTGTCACTAGAGGGCTCTGCTGTGCACATCTGTAATCCAAGTGCACTCTGGCCTAGGAAAAACAACCTGGTGCACGGTTTTAAGCAAACTTATTTTGAAGTGCATACTGAAGCCTTCCTTCCTCAGTTTCCCCCCCTTGTCATCCTATACTCATCAGTTACACAGTTGTTGTGGGGTTGTTATAGAACCCTTTGGTTGGAAAAGATGATACCCCAGTGCTTAGGATGGCAAGTCTGTCCCCTGTTTCTAACTCTTTCTCCTGCTGTGTGGTCCCAGGCTCCTCTTAAACCTCCATCTATAAAAGTCTCTCTGTCTATTGAATGTTTAAAGGATAGCAGATAATTATTTTGTGGGTTTATTTAATATATTCCCCCCAAATTCTTTTTCCATTCTTTTCACCTTTGGAGTTGTTTTCATCTAATTTCTTTATATAAATTAACTTTTTTTTTCCTCCAGTAGAAAAGATAATTGTATATGAACAAGAATATTCACTGTTATTTTTGTTACTTCTTTTTTCCCTCTTCCCTTTCTTTTTACACATTTACATTACAGATGTGCCTTCTGGACTTAGCTAGCATTTTAGCCTCCCTATGCTAGATGCTATGTTAATCCAGTAAGAGACAGGACCTATTAGGAAAAGCTTGGAATCCAAATAAGGCAGCATCTAAAATTCGGAAGAAGAGGCACAGATCGATGATACGGCTTGTCTAGGAAGGTCAAGCTTAGGTCATTTAGATAAGCTAAATATAGAATCCAGGTCTCTTGAAATTCAGTCCCACTAACCACCCACTGAGCTATGCAATCTCTTTTTTCATAAAGCAGAGGTAATTCTAACTGGGTAGAAACAGTGGTACTGTGTGACTCAGACATACATTTCTCTTATAACGCCTGATCCTCTTCCCTTTGTAATAAATACAAAGAATTCTAATGGCTATTGAGTCCAGATCATATTAGAGTCTTCAAATAGACTTACATGTAAAAGTTCAACCAACACACCAAGTACATTTTCACAAGTTGGGACTAGTTAGTAAATACGACAGAGAGAAAAACAGACTTCCATTTAGACAATGATGACTCTTTTAAGACACCACAATGTAACTTTATCACCCATTTTTGGATCTGAACAGTCTACTGACAAACTTTTAGAGAAAACCAGACACAAACATTATTGTAGGAGGCAGTACTAAGGTCCCATTTGTTACTCCTATTTTCATTACAGTTACTTTAACAAATAGCACTGACATTTCACTGTCATTATGGTTATATGTGAATGTAGTTAGAAACAGTCTTGTTACCTACAAAGCCACAATCCTGAAACCTCTTACACATAAAGATACGTTTCTATTATTTGGGGGTGGATCTTCGTCTGTTTCACAGACTCAGCACGTTGTGAGTGCAGAGAAGCTCAGGTCAGCTTTCCGTGTGTGACTACGGGAACTGGATCTCTGCAGTGTAGGTATTTTTGGTGCGGTCATATATGACCCAGCCTTGGGGACGGGGTTTGCATCACACGACCATGGCTCTGCAACTTCCTTCACTGGTACACATGTCCATGGCAAGCCTCATGGTGTGAGCCTGCAGGCTTCTGAAACTGTCCGCACTTCACAGCTAAGCGGTATCCCATGGTTAATACTTTCTTTATTAGATCTCCTCGTGTATTCTTCTAGCTTTATTACGTAGGTATTGTATTATGCATGTTTAACTGTGTTATCTCAGTCCTCATCACCTTAGGTAAATGAAAACTGACCATATTTAATGTTAACGTCATCAGCAATCTTATTAAAATAAACTTGAAATTTCATGTAGTAAAACTGTTTATTTCACAGGATTAGAATCATGTGTCTGCTCATCTATTATTTTCGATTATTTTAGAAGGAAATGTAAAAGATGGCTGAAAGAGACTAAATACATAAAAAATGAGAACTTAGAGAAGGCAACATCTCCGTAGAAAAAAAGAACATAAAAGTTTCTTGAGACAGCTAATGAAACAGGAAAATAAGAACCTACTGCTGTATACTTAAATTTCCTCCATTTTTTGTGATTTCTGGAATTCTGCACTTTTTTTTAACATGATGTTTCCAAATATCTGAATTTTCCAAATTGCCATATTGGAATTTTTCCACAGCTTTACTCCACTAGGCAAATTAGTTCTAACTATATATATATAGCTATTTAAAAATAGATGTCATTTTTAAATTTATTGTATTTTTAGTTAGTAGCTTTTGCTCCTAAAAATACACATAAGATCAGCACTCATCCAGGAAATGCAGTTCTTCTGATTTTTTTTTGTCCCATGACTACCAATAGGCTTAGATTCTTACTGCATCTGAAAAAAATTACCTGCCTTCCACTTGAAGGCATTCACACTGTGTCAAGATGTGTCAAATCTTTTGCTGTGCCACCTCCAGTGAAAGGCTGTCAAGGTGAAAACACTGCATGTCATCCTAGCTTCCCACGCTAGATCCAATTTTAATTTACTCTTAAATTGCCACAATGTCTTGTGAATTCTGTATTCTATCAAGTAAATGTTTATAATCCATGTTTCCTTCAAAAATAAAATAGAGAACACAGCAAAATAAAGAAATATTGCACTTTTCAGACTGTAGCATTTGTTTTTGGCAGAAAGGAAAAGTCAAAATGAGATCTTTCCAATAGGAACAGACTATGAATTGCACATACTCTCGAAGGAAATTTTGCCAGGAAGGGAAGACTGGTATCTATCAGTTCCAGTGTCACAGCTGTAGGAATGCTCTTCCCCTTTTCAAATTAGATCTTTTTCCCTTTACCAGTCAGCTACTTCTTTAAATAACCTACATCATGTAAGCCTCAAACAAGCAAAACTTCCCTTGTTCATGTTTTAGAGGAAACAAAGTTATTAGCATATTCTTGCATAAGCATATTTTTTTTTCATTTGGTTTCAATCTTTCATCAATATACAGGCTCTCAAGACAGCTAAATCTAGAATTAAAAAGAATTATTGGAATGTGAAGAAATTCTCATTTCAGTAATGTCTACATCCATTTATTTATAGCTCTATGAGATATTTTCAGGTAGCTACAGAGATACTTGACTCTCTCCATTGACTCTGCACAAAACTATCCGTTTGAAAACCTGCAAAGATCAAACAATTCCTACGTTGGTTACGCTAGCTGCAGAAAAACCACCACCCCTGAAGCTGATTTCCTGCTTGAGAAACCATAAGCTAATTGCAAAACAAAAGGTACATTTTGAGAGGTCCTCCACTTTCAGCAGTTACTGCGTTAGAGCGTATCTGATGCAGAGGAGCTTGTACATGTTTTGCATGTTCTGCGAAGCAGATATTCTGGTCGATGTATGCTGTTAATACTGCTGGATGTGATGATATAGCATGAAGCAAAGCAAGCTACATCCTTTAGTGTCAAAATTTTCAGTTTCAGCTGCTCCAAAGAGCATGTATTTGGGTAAAGAGTAGGCAGCTGCTTTTTTGTCAGTCAACTGTCAGCTTTACCGAGTCCCTTTCCACCTGCTGCTTTAAAATCCTTCCCACTCTTTTCAAGTCAGTTACCAAGACTCAAACCCATGTGCCAGGATAATGTCTGTTACATGCCTGCCAATGAAAAGAACAATGTGAAGAGAACAACAGGTGACGTGTGGTACTTAGCACATTGGTTTTGTGGTTTTGTTTCTGTTTTAAATTAAAAAATATTAATTGGCGTTTATTATTTATTGTCTGGTGATGGTCATTCCTAGCTTTCTACTCATCTTTCAAAACCACATGTTCAGTGTATTTAATGTCCAATTTAAACTCAAGTTTTTCACTAATTAAAATGATTACAACTAATTGATGAAAATAGCTTAGACTTTAACACCTTAAAATATATATTCAGAAATGTATTTCAGAAATAATTTTCATTATCTTAGGTATTCAGCTTCTAAAAGTATTTAGGCAATACTGTGTTCAGTGCTGCTAGGCCTGTGTGACGCTGATGAGAGTTTCATTTCTGAAATATGATAGGATGCCTTTAAACCCAGACCTTCTCACCAACACATTACAGGTCTCTTAATCTAATCCCCAGGGATTTTGCTTCATGCCAGGGCTGGAAGTCAGTCATGTGGCTCTGCCAAGATGCCCCTGTCTCCTCCCCACTCTGAGTTTGAAACCTGCCTATGCGTGAAGGGTTTGAGCACAGGAAGCCAAGTAGGAGTAACTCCACAGCTTGCTGGTCCTGGCTTCTCATCCATCTACACTTGCTGCACCTTTGAAATTCAGTCCCATGATGGAGGGATACAACACCTTCACAGGGCAGAATTAATGGCCAGCCAAGGGGCAGGGTGCAAAGCCAAGGTGCACACAGGAGAGAAGAACAGGGGTTACAGGGCTTCAGGTGCTGAAAATTATCTCACCGACATCAGTGTTGTAGTTCGCCTTCTACCACTAAGACCTGAGCTCCTAAGTTAAATGGGTTTCATAAAGTTGGCTGGAATAGTGCTTAAAACTCTACGGGCCTTCTTTTAATTATTAGGAGCTGTTTGAATTTAAATGCTGTCTTGACTGATTATCTCAAAATATCTACGACTTGATGCACAGCAATAGTCAGCACTGAGAATAACAGGTGGAGCCACTAATGGGCATCCTCAGAGACCTGGGCTTGCGAATCAAGTGCAGAGAAAACTGAAATATCCAGGGCGACTGGCACTTCTGAAAACAAAGTCCAGATGTAGATCTACAGTTTTAAATGCTCTGATTTCATCTGTTTAAAGATTTTTCTAAACTTGTGGGTGTGGATATGAAAACACTTATCCGTTATTATCGGCACTCAGTTTTTTCTGGTTTTTATTGATTATACGCCTAATTAACTTGTAAATCAACAGCAACTCCATTAAAATCCTTCTGGCTCTGTAGTGTTCTAAGTGGTCTAAGACAAAATAAAATACTGCCTAAGTATCTTTCTTCAAATTTATATAAATATGTATTTTTATACATACACTAAAGCATTGCAATTTAAGCTAAACAGAACTTATAAAATCTTGATGAAAAAACCGTAAACTTCAATATTGTATAACCATGATTTTATAGAAGTTCTAACACAGCTTTTGATACGTATATAACTTTCGCTGCGGAACTAACACGGTTGTTCGCATGCATCCACATTAGACACCTGCTATTGTTAAAGTCAAGTAACTTGGCTTATGTTAACCAGGTAGGAGCAGAACTTCTGCACAGTCCTTACTGGTGTAGAAAAATACCACTCTTAGATTAAGTTCTCTGTCAAGTGATGAAAAATCTGTACATTGCACAATAAGCAGACATAAACTAGGATCTTCATTCAGTCCTGTTGCAAATGTTTTCTCATCGTGGAGGATTCACTATAACAAGTAAATTCCTTATAAATGTTTTGTATAGCAGCTTTCCTTCTGAAAGTTCAAAATACCACACGAATGACATGTGCCAGTCTTGCGAAAATTCATCCTTCTACAAAAATAACAGTTGGCAGCAACAACGGTGTAAACATTTTATTGGGGTTTTTTAGACATTAAAAAGCCTGGCTTCCCTTTGAATCTTGCTGCCATTGGCAATTATTCATACTTTGCTGGCAGGACAATCCAAAAAGCTCCTAGAGTGATGAAAGGAATAAAGACCACGTATTGCAAAGGGAGACTAAAAAACCTGGCTTGTGTGGAAAAAAGTAACAAATTCATTTGTCTAGAAATTAGTTAGAGAAATCAATCAGAGATAAATTAAGATATTATTTAGATTAAGGATAATGATAGTCAAGACAGAAGTGGATGTATGTGGTATGAGCACATTTACATTGTAAATTAGGAGAAAATTTCCAATCATGAGGAAGCTAAGATTCCAAAATAACCTTACAATAAGAGTAATGGGTAAATAACCTCACTGTCTTTAGGATGGCACCTTACTACATTACAAAAGAGATTTCATGGTTGCCTGTAAAAGGGAACTAGACTGAGTGACTCAAAAAAGTAATTTATAATCCTATGTTTCCAAATTCCACTTCTTTCTTTGGGTGGGGGCTGGGGTAGAGAAGGGTTTATGTAGAAAAGTGAATCATTAATGTCATGTCAGATTTTGAAAAGTGTAATGAGGTAATGTGTTTATATTCTCAGCCACCTAAATGTAAATATGGAGGAAAGCATTAAGAGAATGTACGAGACTAAGTTCAAATGAAAAGAAATACAGTAGACTAAAAATGATGCAGTGGCTTTTATTATTTCATGTTTGTGAAGTGCATACCTATACTTTATTGGTCCTGTAGAAAGATATTTTAATAGTATTGTCCAATTTCTATGCAGCTACATTAACTTTCTGTACAGGTAAGCAGGCATCCTAAGTTATATGTATTAATGGAGAAAGATGGGAATCTTCTGGAAGGTGATTCAGATCACCTAAAATGGGGCAGCAATTTGACTTCTGACACAGACGGTTCAAAGTGCCTTCCTTCTGTCATTGAGTGATTTAGCCTTCCAAATTGGGGGCCTAAAACTGAGAGTGGAAATAGTTCTGCTTCATTTTTCTAAATAAAATCACGAATAAGACCTGAATAAGGAAGGTCCCTGCCTGAGGATCTTATGATGAGAAGGCAGAGCATTTCAAACATTTTGCTATTTTATGGGAAGTTTGCCATTTCCAGTACAGCTCAAACTACTCTTTCTCAAATCAATTAAACCTGTACACCATTACAATAAACAGTGTATTTTTGTGCAAGTATCTCAGTATCAACTCCATTACATGTGTACTTGGGATGGAGTGAGGATGGAGTTTTATATATTTCTGAAGTGGTGGTGTACTTCTACATAGTCTTACAACTACCAATTTTGTATGTAGTCAAATAATGCAAATGAAGCAACTAATGCATGTTACTGTTACAGGACCAGAGCTGTAGTTTATTAGTATTCGTTCCTCCTTCTTTAATTAAAAAAAAGATTATTAAGCTCTTTTTCCTAAGAAATAGCATCCTATTAAAAACAGCTTGGAACTTAAATAGCTGCTTGTCTTTATTTTTAGCTACCACTGAAAGAGTAAGATGAAAAATGTTTTCTTTAGTTTGCTATGTATTACTTGCTGAAAAATCAGATATATAAAATCCTATCAGATATACTTTAGTCAAGTGGATCCTACCAATTATGTTATACTTCATACAACAGAGGAGAAACAAACATTAAAACTACATGAAGCAAATCACAGAGATAACAGTAAAAGACAAGTGAGTAATCTAATTTTATTTCTAATTTGTTTTTCAAATTATCTAGAAACTAACTCAGTTGATTTCCTTAAATATAGGTATTTATGCTGAACTTGCTTATGTGCCTCTTGTAGCACTTCACACCAAAGCTGACTTGCTAGATACTATAAAGTATCAAATAACTGAAAGGAAAACAAATCTCACTCCTATCATCAGATATGTCATTCACATCTGTGTCTGGTTGTATCATCTGATGCACGGGTATTGTTTCTTGGCACAGAAATTTATTTTTCTTCTTTCTTGTTCCCTAATGGGGAACGAGGCCCTAGGTCCAAAGCTCAGGAGGGAATGGAATTTCCACCCTGCAGCATTTCTCTGAAACCACTCTCAGGCTGCGATTCTCTCCTCCTCTGCTGGTAATGGAATCTCCCACACAGCCAGTCTACACTAATGATTTTAGTTGCCTCCAGCACCACTTCTGACTAAGTGCAAAACCCTCTCTTCTACCTCACTCCCCACCCCACCATGCTGAACCACAAGTCTAACAAGATAACCAAACCTTTTTCTTCTCAGGACTTCTTCATAGTGTGGCTAATTATACACAAAGACATGAACACTTCCTTTGAGACACAGCAATAAAGACATCGTGTCCATCTGTGTGCTCAGGAGTTAAAACTGCTGCCCAAGTATGTGTAGCCAAGCTAGGTGTGAGCTCCTCCCAGTATATTTATGATCTGAGGGCTGGAAAGGCAGAAGAGGACAGACTTTTTAAAATCTCTGTACATATTCTATTACTTTATAAAGTTAGGTATCACACAATGCCACTCAGTGTTGTCCAAGTATAAGAGCCTGCTCTCAGAAATGGGTCAGGTCCCATCTAAGAAATTTACAGTATAAGAGTTCTTGTTCTGCAAATCCTTAACCAAGAAGAAAGCTTACCTGCTTTTTGAGTTGAAAGTTTTATCATTCTGTCTCAACGCAGCACAACTCCATGTCTAGCCAAGGGCTACATCATTCTGCTGAGGCTGTGTCATGCCTCTCGTGCAAGAGCTTGGAAAGCTCTTAAGCATTTCTTCACCCCTTGTGCATCACACCAAGGAGAAGGATAAAGAGTTTGTTGCTTTCATGGAGCTTCTATTATGGCATTGTACGTTTTTAAGCCATGTAACTACACTTAGACATTTCAGTTAGCGAGGCTAGTAAAGATACCTTTTTCTGATTTTTTCCAAATGGATTTTTCTTGTCATTTCCCAAAAAGTATTCCTTAGATATTTAGGCTGTCTGGTTTCATCTATTATTTCATGTGTGAGAGAACCATGCAGTGAATGATGTGCATTCTGATTGCCTTGACTGACAGACTCCTAAATCATTGGAAATGCTCTACAAATCCTTTACTTGACACGTTCCTGAAGGATACAAAGCTGCACATACACTTCCTGAGAAATACACAGGCCTGCTCTTGGATGTGGCAGCACATTATCTTTCCAGATACTCAGCAGGGAACCTAAGAATGCCAGTGCAGGTTTCCTGCACAAATCTTCATTTTCAAAACTGTAATTAGAAAGGGAAGATAACCTCAGCATGTTCTCCCCATTTCTCTGTTTCATAACACACATTGAGATAGTTAATTCAGGCTATGACAACAAATACTGTAGCTATTTTTGCTTCAAACAAAAAGGCTAAAGCAAAATATTTCACCTGTCACAAATTAGCCAAGTTCTGAAAACATATATTAGTGTAAGATATACTGCTCCAGGGAGATGTACCGTAAGCTTAGCATAACGCAATATAGACAGAAATTTCTCTTGAAATATAAATGAAAAATAGTCATGATCCACACAGGTGCTTTCCTAGAAAAAACTGTTTCCAGAGAAAAAACCAAACCAACAAACCAACAATAAGCACCAAGTCTCTCTGGCTCCTGGGTGGTGCTGAACTCATTTCCTAACTGATAAACTTTGATCTTGTGGACACTGGTAGTGATGGATCTTTCTCTCTGATTTCTAGCCTTTTCTTCCAAGTCAAACAGGATTTTGGCAGTTTTGCTAAATTTGGCATGGCCAACACAGTTGTGGCTTCTGGTTCTCATGCTGCTTGTCCAACCTTGTTCCTTGTTTTTTTATCAAGGTGAAATGAGATGAAGACATGATCTTCCAAAAGGACATGATATTCACTTTATTGAATGACTTGGGTGAGTCCTGTGAATAACAAAGCAGTCTTGCACCTCACTGGTCATACATTACCTGGATCAAAACCATGAAAATTTTTAAAAAAAGAATGAGATTCTTTTCTTTGTGCAGGCCAGGTACTGTGCAAAATGCCAATTCTAATCCATTCAGTGAGATGCACGTGCTTTCAAGGATAACATGCATTCAAGTTACTATTGTAAAGAACTTGTTCCTTTCAGTAAAATGAGTTGTTGGTGCCCTGGCAAATACATTGAGCAGCCTTAAAACAGCAATTCAAAACAAAAATCAGAACTGAGAAAAATAATAATAAAATCTACACTCTTTGACATTGTATCTTTATTTTTATCTACAGACTCAATTATTCTGAAATACTGATAATGAAAAAAGATACCAAAAAAGTGGTAACATCTGGGAATAATTTCAAAGAGTGGCCTCAATTTAAAAAACCATTTGTTTCCAGCAGTTATTTGATAATGTATCTACTAACATTTGAGTTATAAATGTCCTGATGTGCAACCAGACCTATTCCGGATTACACACTTCCTGAGTCCAGTATTTGAATTTCTTTCTCAATTGCTAATGCAATTAACTGTAACTATACATTAGCCTATTTTTAACATATCATACTATAGAAGATTTAGAACTTGATCAGAACCCAACAAATTATGGTATCCTGTATATAAAACATCGTCTGCCTAATTAGATATTTTTTGTAACTACATTTTCTAAAGAGCCTACAGGAATGAAGGGCATAATGAGCCCATTACTTCCTTTTGAAATGTGCCCTGGACATGGAGAAGAATACTGTTCAGCAATAATTTTAAGAAAAAAATTATTAGTTCATCTCAGTGTTAAATGATCTGAGTTATTAAATGTAAAATGACCTCACTAAAGAGAGATGACTAGAAGTGGTAATTATTTTGACAACTAATTTTTCCATTTAATTAAAATGTTCTCTTATTTACTAAGCCGTGTGGAGTTTCTGGTGGTTTTATTCAAATGCACTGAAGTGGTAGACCTGCTAAACTCTTTTTATCTGTGTATTTTGTAAGCCTAGAACAACCAGACATTACCTATATGCAATGTATGAACAATAAATATTATTTTCCATTAAAAATAATAAATGAATTCAGAGAAGTAATAAATGCTTATCCTTTGAAAAACATTTTTAAAATAGCTTTTAACTAAAGAGAAAACATCTCACAGGGAAGTTTTATACATTTTGAATGTTCTGTTGCTTTCAAAATATAGCCAGTAATTTCCATTGAATAGCTGAATATTATTCATCTTTATATAGCCGTGCCTGATCATTTTGCCATGTGCTACCATTTCCTTTTAAAACGTTCTTTCTGTAATGGCCTTTGACGTTTCCTTACAGAACTTCTTGTTCTTTACTTCTCTTTCCATTTTAGTTCCAGCACATACTCAGGCTGTAAAAGGAACATCTATTTAAGATCTCTTCAGAGCCTAAGGATATGCATTCTTCTTTGGGTCAATGCTGAGTGACATAGCTTCTTCTTTAATCAACTATTACAAACTTATCTGTTAAAATTTCCATTTTTTAGCATCTCTTTGAAAGGAATGGTATCAAAAGCAGAATCACCACCTTGGTTAAAGCATATGGCAGGTGAGCTTGATAGAATACTGTAACATGAAGTTCATGAACTGAGAAATTCGGGTTTAAATCCAACACTTCAGTAAACATCTGAGAGAAAACACTTCTCAAATGCACCTGTGCAACCTGCAGCAACTTACAGTGTGAGAAAAGTTCAGATCTGACTGTTCAGGAATTCTCACTAAATAGAAACTACTTGCACATGACTGAGAAAGAAAGTTAAAGAAGAAACTGGTATCTGGTGATGAGATTATTGCACTCTTTTTTTGGTCAGATTTTACAAAATCACTACCTGACAGGCACAGAGATTTCCCAGAAGCACACTTTAAAAACACCTATTGTATCACAGTTTTTAGAAGCACTTATACAGGCTGTGTCAAAATCAAAGCAGAGCATGTAAGGACAGAGTAAAACCACAGCTTCAAAACAACATTCCCGCCTTATTTTTTTAAAGAGGGCAGTAGGTGCAATGCTTACAGGGTTAGCATTTTGTAACTGTTATAATGCTTACAATTTTCCATAATAAAAATTTGCTTTTTCTTGTTTCTAACTAGCAAACTGCAACTATTTGGGCTGAAATTCTTCATGCCACTGTTTGCCACTAGCTGGGTATTTCTGTAAATTTTAACTGCCACAGTGGAATCATCTCTGAGAGTAAAATAAGGAGAAAATACATTGTATTGTCTCTGTTAAATTACATTCTAGACTTTTGTAGACTAAGCAGATTAAATAACATGACCAACCTATGCATAGATAGTGTGGATTTGCCTGCCCTGATTAAAACTTGTTTCATCAATTTTGTAACAACTACAGCCACTTCTACCAAATGGCAATTTACAGTTGAACTCTTTTCCCTACCCAAGCAATGGTCACACATCTAGTGTCCAACACAGACATACCCAGAAGTCATTGATCTACGATACCATGGCTGGAGGAGTTGATTGTTGCTGGATGCATGCAGCAGAGCATGTCCCCCTTCTAGGGTTAAGCCAGAGCAACAGTTTGTGAGTCATTCTGTGAATTGGAGGACTTAACTGATGTATGTCAGAAAGAAAGAAAGCATGCACAAATACGGCAGATAAGCTGGGTGACTTAGTTCACAGCACAGTCCCACAGGTCAGCTGTATAGGTACAAGGCAGGGGACGTGAACTGCAGCACTGGAGTAATGAATGTGCAGGCATGGGAAAGACAACACCACCTCAGGCTGCCATCACCACAGAGGCCCTGTACAGTGGCATTAGAGCCTGCAGGGGCTATCCTCTAAATCAAAACTCCGGGGGATAACAACAGTGACTGGTAGAGCAGCTAACAAATGATATTAATTCAATCATGTTGTCCAGTTAAGTCTTTCGCATCAGTTGCGTATCGGCACCGTTTCATTTTCAACTCTCAACAGTCAACTTGATATAAAACATTGCTTGGATAAACATCTCTACTTGTTAGGGACAAATCGGGTGAAAAGAAGTATGGTCTTGTACTACAGCTTAAACATGACGGAGGATTTTGTATTAAATTGCCTCTTCCATGCAGTTCCTCAATCTTAGTATCACTCAAGACACAGTAAAAAAAGAAAGGTACCTGTGGTCTGACTCTCAGCAAAGCTGTTTCCTCAGCAGAAGTTAGTGATGAGTATGATTTCAACATAAATTTCTAAATACTTGGAAAACCAGATTATAGTTACCTTAGATGGGACATCCAACATTACTTGATTTAACTCTTTGGGTTATACTCTCAGCACTTTGGTATTCCATATATATAACATAAACAGTTTTTCTTAAAATCTTTACTAAAATGAATTAAGTAATAAACTGTCAAATGGAAGTTAATTATTCTGTGTTCAGTGCAGACTACAATAAACTGTAAATAATTTGTGGAGCAGTATACTGCAGAAAATAGCAAACTGTTCATAGGATCACATAACTCTCAGATCTAAATTATGCTATGGGTCACCAAGTCTGATTTCTGTTGGCAATTGCAGCCAACCACAAAATCTGATCCTTTTCCTAAATACTCCAAGTTAGTTTTAAGGAATATTGAACTGCTTGCCCAAAACAGGAGAAGCCATAACCCATTCATCTCTGGATTTTACTGACCGTTTTGCCAGAACCTTCTAATGCTCAATCTGAATTTACTCATGGGAAGTTTCTATCTGTTCTTATGCTTTTTCCTTTAGAATGAAATTTAATATATTCAGCTAAATTAACAAAGATTTTATGGCAGATTGGAATACAGTAGAGAAATAGACCACCTCCCTCCAAAACACTTGTTTCACTCTGAATTCCTCTTTCTTGAGCTTGGATGCCAAGAACTATAGCAGATGAGATAGCTCCTGCACATCAAATAACACAACTTGCTTCCAACACTACAGTAACCAATGTCATCTAGTACACTTGCCTCTTCCACAGCCATATCACACTGGTGATTCATAGATCATTCTGTGATCAACCACTCACTAGAGCTGTCCCCACCACAGTTCCTTCCAGTCAGTGAGCTCACAAATTAACAGAAAATCTCAGTATTAGTCCTGAAAAGCACTTGTACTTCATACTATTAAATTTCACCCCTTGTACATTATTCCAGTCCTTACAGTCATCCAGGTCTTCCTGGATACTGCAGCCTTCTTCTGTGTTAAGTATAAACATATTTTTATGTGCATTTATGCACATAAAATGCGCTGGATGCACAGCCATTAGGCAGGAGTCCTACAGAAATAATATGTTCTTATTTAGGGATAGACTGTCTAGTGATGCATGTTTACCTAGAGACTAAAGTAAAGATTTCTATAAATCTACAGAATTTTTTTTAATAATCAAAAATTTCTTTTCCTACTGTACTAACACTGTAAACACTAGTTGAATCTGATACATAATGCTAAGAGGTATGGAGTATTAAACTCTAGGGTTTTGCTGTGATTAAGACTAAAGTTTTAATTTCAAAATTGATGAAATATTTTCATTGCTTCATTTTGAAAAATCATGCTTTGTTTTATTACCAAGTTAATTTTAAAGCAATTGAAAAGACCTAAATGTTATGTGGAATAAATTAATAACATACTTAATGACTTCATTATTTTTTGTGAATTCAAACTAAGAAAAACATATTTTGAGTAAAAAAAACCCCAAACAACAAAAGGTATTTTGGATTGACATGAAGCGAGTGTGCTTTCTGATTGTTTTGATTTTCACAGAAACAAAATTTTTAAACTTATTTAACCCACCTCTAGTTTTATAGGCAGCATGAATTCCATTCTCCTCATAAGCCGACCCCATCACTCTGCAGGTTTAGCACTCTTTTAACACAGGTTTTTCAGGACACAATTTAAAAAGAAATAGCAGTGTGGCAGAGACATCTCCAATCTTAAAGCTCAGATTGTGTCGCACTCGCCACGAGCATAACTTTTGTGCAAGGTTGGACTAATGGGGGAGTGATAGTGCCTGCAAATCTCCCCAGTCTCTGCAAGAAAGCATTTCTTGCAGGGACAAACACAGTGCCATGTCCATAAACAAGCCTGTAGTTCTAAAATGAAGATCTAGAACTGTATATCAAAAGTCATATACACATTTGAGGATGTGTAACACACATGTTTTTGTACTGATCCTCAAAAAAAGCTAGGAAAAGCTTGCAACAAAGATAAAAACTGATTATAGGCAAGCAACAATGCTGACAGAGTGGGCCAGTGGGGAACAAAGTAAGTAAAGGAAAATCACCCAGGAAACTATTGTATCACATGTATATGGCAGAAATGAAAAGTTGTTTACTGAAACAGAAAAAAAAATGTCTTATGTATCAGTTAGGGACTGTGTACAATACAAGTCAATATTTATCTGAAGGCATAAAATGTCATGGTGTTTTGTGTAATTAACTACCAGCAGAAACATTTACTGAATAAAAAATCATACAGATTTGTCCGTTATATACTTAAAAAAATTCTATTTCTAACAGATACTTTACATGTCACACTGATCACATGTACCACAGCAACCGGGATGTTATTGAAATTCTACATACAGGTACATGAGTCATTGTAAGAGATGGAGTAAGTCTAATAACGAATGTTTAATAAATGGCAGAATCAGTAAGCTATGAGCTAGATTTTATAAATGTGCAAAGCTTGGTAAATTAATTTTATTCATAAATGGGCTGAAAAGAAAGGATAAATATCTATGCTATTTCTTTTCAAAATAAAGTAATATTTTCTGTGTTTTCAAGTTATTTCCCTTATTTTACCCAGCAGCTTTACTTATCTCAATTGTAAGGATTTTGTTCTAAAACTAGACATCATATCTCTCTTATCATGCCTAAAGCTTGAAAAAGTCTTCTCTATTCCACATACACTTGTGTGGGTATAAGTGTCATATATCTAAATTACATAAAACATCCATGTAGTATATTTTATATGCCTTCCATTACACCAACTTCCTGATGCTTCAGCTCTGATGTTTGATTTTTAGAGGTATTACCCGTTTTGGTTTGGTTTTGTTGTTTTTTCTTTTAAACAGAGTGTTCTGTAGTTACTGCATGCAATTTGTACAACATACTGCTTCAAAGATCATCACAAGGCATTTGAAAGAAAAAAACGAAGGTGGAAATAGAATTAAGCCCCAAAGTAAAATAACTTTCCACCGAGGAGATCTGAAAAAGTTCTGTTTCATGACAGCACAGTTGTATTAATTACAAGGTTGAATCCCAGTGATTTGGGATTCTTTCCTCAGTGTCAGTCTAAGTACAAAACAGACTATTATAAAGACTACAACACAGGTTGGATATGTTTGCTTAAGTAAAAATGCACTTTGAAGTACTCAATGTATTATGTAAATGCAAGGTTCAAGGTTGAAAGGAAAAAGCATTGATGCATCCCAGAATGGCAGTTCTCACATTCCTAGCACAGACAATGTATTTGCTTCTCCGTACTATTCTCCATATGTTTAGTGCTAATTTGCACAGAGCACCCGCCAATACCAGCTACAAGGTTTTTTTAGTACTCAGCCATTAATTGGTGCTGTGAATACCAGTCCTATCTTGTCAAAAGTTGTTTTTCTTAGAATTCCTTTTATGAATTGGGAACAATTCTGATTAGTTATCAGTCAGGTAGGAAAATTAATCACAAGTTTCCGAACATCGGAAATTCCTAGAATAGTGCATGAAAGAGAAATAGGTCTTTTTAAACACACTGTACATAAGAAGGAGGAAACGTAAAAGTAATTGGAGGAAGGACGTGGCTTCATCTATATAAAACTTGATACTGATTTGACATGGACATCTAATCCAAACTAAGCTCAAGTTTTACTGAGTGTTCCTCATAATTAGCACAGGCTTTGTAGGATTACTGTTATATCAGTCCAAAGCACAGCACGCATTTTTCATGAAAAATGAGTGTATGTCCATTATGTTTAAGTGGAGGATGACTTTTTAACAGTTCAGCACCCTTATTTATAGAAATTGAACTTGAGGCGCAAATCCATTATTTTAGTTTATGCTGAAATAAAGGCAGAGGTAAACAGCATCTCCGAGAGGCAGTGTGAATGAAAACCTGATGCAACTGAGCCTAGGGTGTGGTGTGTGCTTACTATCTTATCCTAGAACCCATCCCTTGGTCTGTTTACAGTAAGGTACTTATACAGGTCTTTTGAACTCACTTTAAAAAAAATCTACTACAGTTATCAGCACTTGCACCACCAGCAACATCAAAACTAGACAGAATTTCTCCATGTAGTTTTCATTCTCAATTTAGAAAAAGGAGAAATAGTAAGACCGCAATTTACTCCTAAGATCCTTACATTTTTTAAATAGCCAAAGAAATGAGTGCTTAAGAGAAGAATCCTTAAGAAGAGCTCTGAAGAGTAGAAGAAATTAGTAATTTGGATTAATTCTTCATGGAGTAATTTTTTTGAACTCTTTTTTTATGCTTTGAAATAATCCAGAAAAAAGATGTACTAGTTTGAAATTATCCACAGTCTATAAAGAAATCCCCTCTAACCTGCAGGAAGATTTAAACAAGTTAGCTGTGAACAGCTCTATTTTCTGGTGTATTGGTGACTGAAGTCCTCGGATGCTGCTTCTGTTCTGGTTAGTCATACAATAATCAGCTAGAAGAATGCTGTGCTACGTTTTTGAACTGATAGAGACTTTCATGGGCATCAGCATGCTAAGCACTGTAAAAACACAGAAAAGCTCTGTGCTGCTGCCTGACCAACCTGTGTCTAAACAGGCAAAAGGGGAAATGGGAGAGCAGAATTTGACCAAAATTACACAACTGACTAATAGCAAACAAAGGAATCAAGATTTCCTGCGTTTAAGCCTGATAAGCAGTGAATCAGGCTGCTTTTTACCTGTAGAAGTTACAGGTGAAACTAAATACTCCATTTTTCTTACATGCTAGAATGTGGATAGCATATTGGATTAGACGACACAATTTTGAGTTCTCTGTTTTTGCCTCTTGTTTTCAGTCTGGTTTCCTAAGGAAATGAAACTTGTGCAACCACGGTGGGCGTGTATGAGTGCCTGCACATGTGTTCAAGAAGAAACTCTTGAACTGGTTGCCAAAATGTAGCAAAATTGGATGCAAAGTATTGCTCTCAAAGATAATGTAATTCAAAGGTATTGTTCTCAAGGGTAACGTAATACAAATGCTGTATTTTGTAACAAACAAATATTGTAAAACAAAAAACCAAATATTGTAAAAAACCCCTGTAGTTGCAGGGGGACAACTGTAGATGCCAGACTGTAGCCTGAAAGCAAGAAAGTTCATGGGATACATCATACTACTATAGTTTTGATGTTAACAGAACCACTCACTGACCCCTTCAATTAGGTTTTAGAGTTTTCCTCCATATTAAGAAATGTGTTAATTAAAAACCCAACAACAAAATGGAATCTCATGAAACAGTGCAACATTAGGAAGTGGAGCTTAAAGGAAGAAAGTAAAATACAGTGTTATTAATAATAAAATAATGAACCAGAATTACTGCTGATGCATGGATGGCAAGTGGCCCTCTCCTCTCAGCCTGTGGGTATCATGACTCTATGAATAACCACGGGACCATTCACATTACCTCTCCGCTTCAGAAAGCCCCACTGCTGTATTTAAAGGAAGAAGAAGGAAACAGATGAAAATGGGGGTGAAGCAATATTCATAATGGAGAATATTTATGTTAGTGATCTCAGACATTATAATTAAACAAGATCTACTCAAAAAGATCAGTGCAGACAAGGCCTCATTGAGCAGCAGAACATGCAGCTTGAGCTTCTAACAGCAGAACATGCAGCTTGAGCATCTGTCTCATGTTGGACCTTACTTGCTCCTTTACAAGCACTGCTCCTCTTCCTTGCTGGTGAGATACCCTGCCAAGAGTGTGGGAATGAAGCTGGAGAGAAGGGTACATATGTTTCATGCGAGTACTGCTGAGCAGGCCAGAAACTGTATTTCCCTTTTTAAGTTCCAGTATAATTCAGTTTTCCACCCTCACTAATGCGAGCAGCCTTCAATCAAACCGAAGCGCACAATTTCCATTGTGTCATACGCATTCACTCAGCATGAGCATAAAATGGAAGGAGAGAATCTGAAACTCTAAGACCTTTTTACATGAGAGAGGCTAGGCAATGTTTTTATTCTGGTTGCTATAGCAATTAATACAGATTATGCCGATTGTGGAGTCACTGCAATTACACATTTAAAGAGGCTTGTACTTTCAAACAGTAGCAATACAGCTGCAATGCGAGAAAGTGATGTAATCCAGGAAAGACTGAAGCGTAGATCAACAGCACACTTATGATGTGTTTACTGGATTATGATGAAATATTTGAGAGGAAGGCTGGCTCTTGGCTAAGACATTAGCATCAGATTTTTGAAGTCTAAATTCAGCATTTTGCTCTTCAACAGCTTTCTTTTGTGACCATGACCATCTCATGCAGTTCAGATCCACTGAAACACAATGTTGACTAAAGGTTATGAGCAGTAACAAGCCATTTCAGGTGCTTGGCCATGGAGCAGGATCCAGAACTTTAAGTTACTCAAACAGACAACAGGCTGCAGCTGAGCACAGTTAATAGTAATTCTTTCTGAGAGATCATATAATATCTGAGGTGCATAAGTGGTCTTTGCTGAAAGGAGGCACTACTTTTACTTGAGATTCTGGAATCTCTCTTCGAGACAGATTCCCTCTGAAGGGCAAGGAAGTCAACACTCTGTTTTTGTAATGTATTTAAATTCAATAGCTCAGATGCTAGGAGCCCTCATAGAGCTTTTCTCACTCACAGAGAGTGTTCTACCACTCATCATATCATTGTATGAAAGGTCTAGGTTAAATTCCTTCTGCTGTCTGTGGAAATGAAAATCTTACCTCCCAAACCTCAGTGGAAAAATGTCTTAAATGCCAGGCTATAGGAAACTTAAAATGGAAGGGAGCTCTTACTCTCTCCTATTCAAGAACCTTGTGTGCACAGGAAGTGCACACAACAAACATTAACACAGATAACTATTAGAACAGTCTCTTGTGAAGGGGAGAAATTAGGTTCCATTTCTGTTATATCTAATATTAGGCAGTCCTTGGATCAAGGTTCTCAAGCAACATAGAGGAGCAAACAGCCTATGGATTTTGATTGCTGGCGACTCTCTAGCTTGTACAGAAAAAGAGCTGTAGATGCCACCAGCTATGTCAGGGTATTAAGAGTTTTAACTTGGATCTAAAGGATTTGAACTACAAAATACTCTATGGACTGAGATATCAATCTTGCTGAACAGTTGTCCATTACTAAAATGGCAATGTTGATAGTACCCTACCTGCCTCAGGTTCTGGGGAACTTCCTATGGAAACATGTCAAACATTAAAATTCTATGTTCATCTGAGTATCATCACCGCAACTATGAGCATAGCGCAGTCTTGGAAATCTGTCTGAAAATGAAATGGTCTTGCACATCCCCATACTTGCCCAGCTTCTAATAGTGATGAAAAATGTCGTAGAGTCAGCATGGCATGTGAATGCTTCCCACTAGTGGGTCAAACTGAACCCTCAGTAACTAGTGTACAAATACACTGTGCGTCAGAGAAATCATAAAAGCTAGGTAAAAGAGGTATAAGGTTTTGAATCTCAGTCAGCAATTATTCCTACAGGGTGCTATTAACTGGGTTTTTTGCCACCTATCCTGCAAAAAAGATGAGGGATCTACAGACCTATTCTGTTTAAAAGTTTGAACTATTTTTTTCATTGCCACAATCACAGACTGATTCTTCTTTACTGACATTTCTCTCTACCATGGAAACATGCCTTAAACTTTTAAAAAGTGATGCAAACCAACCTGCATTAAGAATACTTGTTCAATTACTCTGACTCATTAGTCACACAATTTATTGACAATGTTTCTCCCTCCTCCTCTTTGTATTCTGACCTTTTAAAGATAGATACCACTAGGTGTAAACTCAAATTTTAAAATGTATTTGACAAAGAAATAGCACACAGTGGGTTTTTTAACCTGTGAGTCACCCTGAACAAACATTAACAACTCTTCTTTCAAAATTCCAAAGAGGTGATAAAATGGAACAGGTAGATAGCAGGAGAGAAAACACACCCAAACAACCACTTTTCAGACAGAAATAGAATCTCTAACTATCCCTACCATATTATTTTCAGGTTGTCATAAGACTTCACTGTTAATGTTTATACCATAGGATTTTAGAAGCTTTCAAAAGTGTTAAAGAAAGGTACTGTTACCTCTTTTTTCACAGATGATTGAAGGGACCAAAAAAAAAGCTGCAAACTAACAATTTTGAAAAAACTTCTGGTTGAGGCTACCTGAAGTTTTGGATACTTTACCTAACCCTCTTGTAGCCTGACTACCAGAAATCTTAGAACTAAAGGTTCTCAGCATACCTCGACAATTCTGCATTTTTTCTCAGTTAGGTGTTCACAGAGAAATCTACAATTGCAGACTAAGTTCCTGAACCTAACAATATACTTGGGCTAGGGCTTTACAAGAACCCCTTAATATTGCCCCTTGAGGAGCAACTAACAAATAAGAATTTCTTTTAAACCAGATTAATTTTCAGCCTGTCTCTGTTTGGTGTTTTAAAGCAAGAGTGGGTTTAAATGTGTTTCCTGAATGGGTGCCTAAATACCTTCAAATGATCTGATTATTGATATGGTACTAATGTTGGTTTCGGTATATATTCGCAATTACATTCTGTTCAGTACTGCTATAGCTACTCTCCCTGATTAAAACTGAACCCAGCAACAGATGATGCTTCTAATCTAGAAAAGTGACAGTAAGAATGAGAAAGGAAAAGAGCATTTCCCTTAAAGCAATGCAAAAGAAAACGAAGTCCCCCAGCAGAGGAGGAGATTGGGATGAGTATCATGTCCACTTACATTTTCAGCACTCGATTTGAGTTCAAGTCAGCACAACCTCGCACTTCAGGGTGAAATCCCCTTGGAAAAGGTTTCTGCCCTGCAGATGAGCTCAGAAAGAGCAGAGAAACACCAGTTCCTTCACACCCACATCCTGTGAAACCCCTGAGATTACTCTTCCTTTCTCCACTCCTCAGCTGTCACTCCTGCTGCTTCATACAATCCCTACCACTGACTTTGTCACTGCAGATAACAAGGGCAAAATCATTTATACTGGCCTTTGACACTGCAGCAGCAAAATTAAATTTTGCCCACTCAGTTTGGAAATTTTGAAGCAGCTCTGTCAGAAACAAACCACATGGAAATAATGTCTGCATTTCTTCCCAGCTCGAAGGAGCACTGTAGTTCTAGCTGCTATTTGGTAAACAGAAAAATTTTAAGTAAATATTACATTAAACACAAAAAAAACCAAACCCAAAACAAACACATCTGAGAGCCCAACTTTCAAAGGGACTGTTATATCCACAACAATTTATCTGTGAAATTACTTTTTAAAGGTTAAAATAATACACTTGTATTTCTAGTGAGTGGAGTCTTGCTGGTGACCAAGAGATATCCTGTAAAGGAAGTAGCTAATCGCTGTCTCCTTGGAAAATGTTTACAAAGGGACCTTTTGGATGATGTTATCTACATCCTGTTTAAGCAGCTGTTTTGTTCTTTTAAATCAGATGGTGAAATAAAAAGAAGCACTCTTACCAGTATGGTTACGCTTATCCTTTCTGTATCTTGAGTCTCACTGTCTCTGGACAGTAGTTATGTCAAGGGTAGCAGCTGTTTCTAACCTTACCTATCCATACTTCATACACATGCACTTTAAGAAAGAAGGTGTTGCAGCATGGTTAGGGTTTTGGGGGTAGTGGGAGGAGGAAAGGAAGGATTGCATTTCTGTGCAATTCTTATAAAAATCAGTTGGTAAGTTGTATGTGCACATAAGCGTCCTGATGACCTGAATCAAAACTGATTGAGTACGTTCTTTCTGAAAGACTGTAAAGGAAAGAAAACTCTTTTGCTATGGACTACCAGAGGGAAACAGAAATTGCAATGACAACACTCTTGGACTCAGTTACAGTAAATAATAGCTTTTCTATTCCCTGATGCCAGAATTAAATGTGATTTTGGTTTTAGTGATACAGAACACAGATTTCAGTTAGCAATGCCATTACCTTTCACTGCATAGTGAAGTACCATCATAGGTTCACTCTGTGCTGCTTCTCAAACAGCTGGGCAGTAATGCAAGGTAGGCAGATGATCAGTGCTTACCGTATTTCAGCATTCTCCTAAACAGCAAAACATCAAAATCTTTAATCAATAGAAAGGCTGAAGGTATCACTTGTGGAACTGAGCCTTAATGCCACACAAATCAAAGTGTGCTTTTACTCAGAAGAATGCCACCAGCTAATAACTTTTATGACTTACCAGACTTGATTTTAAAAATATTATCAAGATATATGTTCAATGCTTTTCTTATTGGAACAATTAATTTTAGTCTACTGTTATTTGAAGCCTTTCAGATTAAAAACAACCCAAAAAAATAACAGTTTAGTTCCACACAACTGATAGTGCAAGACTGCTGCCCATCAGCAGCATGCAAATTGTCTGTACAAACAACTAATGGTAAACTTAGGCAGAGTTCTCAAAGTAAATTTTAGACTCTCTGATGACTTTTAAGTCCTTTAGGGAGTCCAGGGTGAAAACAGAAGGAAAAATCAAAGTATTAAAAATTATGGAATATCTAAATTTTCCTGGACTGGCTCACTTCATCTTGGAAGATTTGTCTGAAAAGAAGAAGAAGAAGGGAAGAGTAATTTGGCCATTTGGGGGCAATTCGTCTCTGTTCAGAATCCCAGTCACAGTACTGATGAAACCTAGGTACTGGTACACTGTATGCACTGCCTGATGTATACATCTATCAGGTTCAAATTTTCTGGACTGAATGTGAAACTTCTAATCCGAGTTGCAAAATCTCATCTATTAAATGCATATACTGTGCATCACTGGAATATACGAGCACTTTCACAAGCGTAAATGCAATTGTTTTCAGGGTATTACTAAGCAATTGGATAAATTCTCACCAACACAGCTGTAAGTCAAGAAAAGACTTTATGAACCATCTTTGTGAAGTACAGTGAGATTGTTTTTCCCATTTGAAGAGCGGGGAGCAGAGGCACAAGGGGAAGGCCACAGAAGTTGTGTTACTCAAAATGAGACGATGAGGATCTTTTTTTCCAAAAAACTAATTGGCATTACTTAGTACTTTGCATGATGAAATGACAGGTTTTTATTTAATTTTCACCACTGAATGCTCAGATTTCTGCACTTTCTGCAGGTAAAAGAATGCCCAGTCAGCATCCAAAACCTGAGGCATACAGTCAATAGATACATAAAAAGCTCTTTTCAGTGTCATTACTTGAAGGGCAAGAGACTCTACCAGAGTCCATAGAAGATGCACAAGCAGTTTTCAATTATCTCAGCCATCAGGCCGCAATTTTACTTCTACAATCCTCTCTCCCCAGTGACTACAGGCCATCTAACTTCTGAAACCAAAGCAGTTTAAAATGACAACTCCCATCAGTATGCTTCCTTATTTGTTCCTACTACATACACATACTATGATCTGAATGGAAGCAGACCTGCTATGGAAGAAATTTTATCTTGTTTTATAGTTAAAGGCAATACTGACATCCACACACACAATGAGACACAATTCTTCAATAGCCAACTCTACACAGTATCACTGTCATAACTGCAATGGCTTACAGCCACAGTGATGCTTACAGTTACATGATCTATAGGTAGAGACTAACTGTACTTCTCACAAGATTATTGAGAAGGAGCCAGGTTCTTCCCAGCAGTGCATGGCAGAAGTATGAGCAACAACAAACTGTGATTCTCTATAGAAACTCTCTTCAAGTCTACTCAAAACCTTGGTTTTTTTCTAACTGTGCTACTTAGTCTGATAAAAGATATTGCCTTTACCTACAACCTATGTCTTGCCTATAATTTCCAAGAGTAAAAACCACAGATGTTCCATCAAGTGGCAGCATGTTTACACCCACATGGATCATTAATAGGACTGGACTCATTCAATCCATCCCATAGACCTTTGGCATTTGAATTGACAAAATGACTCACGGTAGCTGTAACGATCAGCCTGAGTGTTCACTGAGAGTGGTGGGGAACTCATGGCTGGCAAATAACCTCAGAAATGCTCTGGCAAAATCCAAAACCAGTGAGACCTGGGTACTCCATGCTCTACTCCAGGTTCTGACAATTTTCCTAAGCTTTTCCTTTTTCTCTTTCACGAACTCTAATCTCATCTGTTTTCCAGATCAGGGCTGACTGCTGGACATTAAAAGGTTTAACAGAAGCAGCCTTTACAGGAGAAATGTCAGTACAGAGGTAGATTGGACAGGTACATCTGTTATTAGCATAGCTACTAACTTTGTAAGACATCTTGCATACAGTGTCCACAGACTTATGGTCCTTAATGGTAAGGAGGCAGTGGCTACTGGGTGCTCTCAATTCCTTCTGTTCTCACAGAATTCTTGCAGAAAAGCTGGAACTCAAATAAGATTAATCCTGTCTTCTTCAGCCTGACTTAAAGATCATGTTTTAAAAGAGGATTCACATTCTTCTTAATTTATAACCCACTCTCTCAATCCTACAGTCTTACACTGTCAGGTCCCACCTTGCAATCATGAGTATGAGTTTTATTGCCTCCAACTTTTAAATGAAAGCTGTAGTTGTCCAAAAAGTCACCCTACAACATGCATCACTGAAGATACTTATGATAAAGTCACAAAAACTGTGATAGGTCACAAAAACTATTACAGGTCACATTGCTTCATAAAGTGAAACATTCCATCCCTAGCCACTATGGCAAAGGTGCATCAAGAGAAAAATAGAATTACCATGGTCTGGTAACTTTAATGGGGCTATAAGACCAAAACCTTCACTAATACCACAACATTCTAAAAATAGAAATGTTTGATAAATTCACTTTAACTAAACAGTGAAAGCACCCAAAGCCTAGATCATCCTGATCAAAAGTTGTGATTCAGGCTTGGAACAAGACACTAGGAATGCTCTACTAGCTGTATCAACACTCACACCAATAAAAACTGTTCTAACAGCTACAAACCTTAATTGCAACAGGGAAGTACATTTAGATGATGCCTTAAATAGGGCTGCTATTCCTATCAGCTGATCATACACCTTTGATGTATCACAGCTCAGATGAAAGAAGTTTTTCCATGTGCAATCGCTAGCAGAGCCGTGCTGACAACAACTTGTTAAACCCAATGATTTGGATTACTCCCTAGTTTGTATAACATACGTTGACTTTTCATGCAGCGACTCTTAATAGCTCTCCATTTGCTGTCCTTCTTTCCAATTAAGTTAGCAAGCTCTTACCTTTTTCTGTAATAGCTTCCTAGATTGTCTGGCTTGCCTTTCTAATGTTGTCTGCTGCCTCCGCCACCTAGCAGATGCTCTGTCAGTGCCAAGGAACCTTCTCATTCATGATCCCACAAGGACATGGAAAAGCCTTTGGAATCGGGCTCTGATTTTACAATGATCTATGTAAAAAAATCTTAATTGAAAGCTACTGGAAAAATGCGTGGTCTTGTTCTCTTGCCGTTGTTTGGTTGTGGCAGCAGCTGAGCCAATAAGCGTGACTGGTGAAATGACGTAAACAGATGATACTGTATGGCAGAACATGTACCATGTTTAGTTGGGTTGGGTTTTTTGCCTTGATTCACTTTTTGTGTGCAACTTGCTGTGTGCAACAAGCTCCACCACTGGCCCATTGTAAAGAACAAAAATATTGGCACAGGAAAGACAAATTAGATGAGCTTAAAGTAGATATGAAAGAACACCTCAAGAAAACTATTTTCACTCCCCTTCAAGGCCAAGTTAAGTTTGTGGACTCACACTAATGTGGAGGAAAAAACATGTATCTTGAAATCAACAAACTCTGGCTGGTCATGTTCCCTTGGGAGCAATATGGCCCATCTTAGCCATCACCATCGTGCAACTCTGTTAGCATGGCTCCTTTGGATTACATTATATTTTAAAGTAGTCATCATCACCACCTACAACTACCTCAAGGGAGGTTGTGGAGAGGTGGGTGCTGGTCTCTTCTCCCAGGTGATGAGGGATAGAACAAGGGGAAACGGCACCAAGCTGTGCCAAGGGAGGTTCAGGTTAGAGATAAGGAGGAAGTTCTTTACTGAGAGGGTTGTCAGAGGCTGGAACAGGCTGCCCAGGGAGGTGGTGGAGTCACCATCCCTGGATGTATTTAAAGAGCGGGTAGACAAGGTACTTAAGGATATAGTTTATGGGGTAGGCAGGAACGGTTGGACATGATGATCTCGGAGGTCTTTTCCAACCGAGTGATTCTGTGATTCTGTGTGATTCTGTGACTGATTGAAGCTCTGAGAACAGAAGAAATACCTTGCCTTTCCATAGACCAAATCTCTGACCCTCTAAGAACACAAAACAGGCATGAATCTACTTTACAGTAGGAGACCATTTCATCTGAAGAATGTCACATTTAAGGATGAGCACGTCAGACTGATGTGTGGGCATGTAAGTTACAACTCAATTTTTGTACGAGATTGTGTGCTGTAAGATTTACATATGGATTACGTATGACCACAAAGCTAGAGAGTATCCTTTCTGTCAAACCTCCATTTATTTGTGTGTGTGCATGCACATGAACTTCTCCAGAAAAGTGTGCTGAAGAAAAAGCAAAGATAGCTGGGATGTACTTCTCTGAAGTAGCATTCAGCCAGGAGACTGGCTTAACATGATTGCTATAGATAACACCACGGACCACGTGACCTGTGGTCTTGGATGTATATTAATGTATTTGTGTTTTTTAAACCACAGTGACCTGCAGGCTCTATGCTAGGAATGAGCTTAAAACTTACTGAGAAGAATGTCACCTACTGAATCACTGATGTAATTTCCAGGAGTGTGTGGGGTTTTTCCTTTTACCTGGAGGCCTGCACCAAGGCAAAAATCAGGTTTGCACAGGTCCTGCTGTGATAATGGTAGTTACCACTGCCTCTGAGAAAATGCCAGTGAGCCATGTCCTGTGCAAAATCGATCATTTTGGAGACCTAGAGAAAAATGTGCCCTGACTGTTGGCAGAGAATTACTTTGAATACCCGAACCTTACCAGTCAGTCTGAAAACTAAAGAAACACTTTATGAAAAGTGTCTGGATCTCGGTGTGAGACACAATGGCATTATGATGCCTAAGTAACTTTTAAGAACATAACCGAGCTCTCAAAATAAGCTGTTGACAAATGCAGCAGCCGAAGTGCCCAGTGACCCAGCAATTCTGTACTGCTCGTTGAGTGCATTTCTTAACAAAAGCCTATTTGGTAAGCCTGTAAGTTACAGAGTAGGGGGGCAAGTTTTTCTGCCCGGTCATTTCTCCTGAGAAATGAAGGAGCTGTCAACACCGAGTTGGGAGAGCTCCCAGAAATTCGTCATTATGACCACAAAACTACTGGGTCTTCTCTCCTTGCTCTGCGATTAAACTGGAGGGACAGGGTAAGGTACCAAATAAGCTCAGAGGCTTTAAAATAACAGTCGCCAACGTGGGCATCCCAACTGTGTGCCCCGACCCGAGCACCGCGCAGACGCTTACTTTCACCTCCGCGTAGTCCGGGGGAGCACTGCGCGTCCCCGCCGCCGCGGAGCTGCGGGACCTGGGCATCTTCCCGTCAGCCAAGCCCCTCGCCAGCCGTCGCCCCGGGCTTGTACACGCAGGGG
>NW_010157589.1:0-7062 GCF_000695765.1 Mesitornis unicolor
GGCCACGCTGGTCAGGGCCGGTGCCAGAGTCAGAGAGCAAGGCATGCCCTGCACCCACCTTAAAAACATGAATTCACAGGGGCACTGATTGGCTTGGCCCTGGTCAGAGGTGGGTCTGTCAAAGGCAAAGGGGGAGCTTTTCAGGTAGCTTCTTAAAGGGCCATGTCCATAGCCCTTTCCCCATTAACAAAGACATAACCAAAAACCCAATACGTTGGTTCACTTCCATCTTTCTATCTGAAAAATAACTGATACTTTTCTTCAGTTTTGTTTCTATGTCAGTAGTCTCCAGATTTTGCCACAGGAATATCAGGAAATTAGGAAAGGAAGAATTGAAAAGATAATTTTTATTTTAAGTAGTTTTTAGCAGATAAAGTATGGGTTTAGCTTCTTAAAAAACCTTTTTTATGCCTTAAGTTTTCCTTTAATTTCTTCAAAACTACAACTTGAGAGACCTAACAATAAATGTAATGACACAGAGTGATTTGATTCTAGCTGAGCTAACTTAGGGGAAAACACTTTCATCTTTGAAAGAAATTGCAGATAAATTATATTTATTTGCCTTTTTTTCATATTTTCTCTACATTTACGTGAAAAAAAGTTAGAAATTGGATTTATTTAATTTGTATATGTTTATTCAGTTCATATTTCCTTGAGGCAGAACATTGATTCCAGATTGCAGTGTTCTTTGTGTTAGTGCCATGGCAATGATGCAAAAGGAGCCATTCAGCCAGGCCTTGCATGCAGGTGCACTCTCGTTAGTCTCAGGTCAGCGTTATGTCAACAGTTAAAGGCACCTCTTTGATACCATTCTGCAGTAGCATGAGGGAGGACAAACTCTTCTTCTCATAACTACATTTGCTTTCTGGCTCTTTGGTGTAACAAGCTGCTCAATTCACTGCTGGAAAACTAAAATCAGTAGATTTTCATGGAAATTGTTTTAAATTCCCAAGGTGAAAAATTTAAACAGAATATTGTGGCATTACTTAAAACAATCATAAAATCTTTGTATAACCTGATCTTTTGAAGCTTTGGAGAACTAGATGATGCCAAGCGGTTTTCATGTCATCATAGAATGACTCTTTTCTGCAGCCAAACCTAAATGAAAAGTCACAAAGCTCTGAGTTTAAAGCACACTCCATTCTTATGATCCAAGTAACTGCTGTAATTGTATTTCCTATTTTCATTAATAAATATGAAAGCTAGCTTAATAGTAAGACATGTTCAGGTGTCAGTATATTTGATTCTATTTTCTTTCCCACCTGAACTATTATAACAGGAACTAAGTCAACACCTATGTGTCAGAATATTTCATATCTCTCTGAGGATAAAGTGGAGTTGCCCTCTATGTCAAGAAATGGATAGAGTGTGAAAAGCTGTCTCTGAAGCCATGAGCAGGTTGAAAGCTTATGGGTAAGAATTAGGCAACAAAGGGAATCTTGTAGCTGTTGTCTACTCCAGGACACCTGATCAAAGGGAACCTGTTGACAAAACCTTCTTACTCCAGCTACAGGAGACTCTGTGCTCACAGGTTCTCATCCTGGTGGGACACTTCAACCACCCCAGCATCCACAGGAAAAGTAGCACAGCAAGATGCAGGTAATTAAGAAGAGTCCCGGAATGCATTGAGGGTAAGTTCTTAAGCTAGGCCATAGACAACTCTACCAGAGGTGTTACGATACTGGACCTGGTGGTCACCTATGCAAGTGAGCTAATTGTTGACATCATGATTGAAGGTAGCCTGGGCTGTAGTGATCACACACTGGAGGAGTTTGCAGTTCTGAGGGATATGGGTCAGATGAAGAGTAAAGTCAGGACCCTGAAGTTTGAGAAAGCAAAATTTAGGCTGTTCAAGGAGCTGGTCAATAAGACCCCCTGTGAAACAGTCCTCAGGAACAAGGGAGCAGAACAAAGCTGGCAGATCTTTAAGGATGCTTTCTACAGAGCACAAGAGGTCTCAATCCTTGGGTATAAGAAATCAGTCAAGGAAGTCAAGACATTGGCATAGCTGAGTTGAGACTTGCTGGTCAAACTAAAAGACAAGAAGTAAATACACAGGCGGTGGAAGCAGAGAGAAGTATTCTGGGAAGAGCACAGAGACGCTGCCCGGTTGTGTAGGGATGGAGTAAGGAAGGCCAAGGCACAGCTGGAGCTGAATTTGGCAAGCGATGCAAAGAATAATAAGAAAGGCTTCTACAGGTATGTCAACCACAAAGAGAAGATCAAAATGCGTACTTCTTCTGACAACAGACAATTTGGTAAGAATAGACAAGGAGAAGATGGGTACTCAGCTACTATTTTTGCCTCATTTTTCACTGGCAACCTCTCTTCCCACGTCTCTCTAGTGGTTGAACCTCAAGGAAGGGGCTGGGAGAGTAAAGTCACTCTCAGTGTAAGAGAAGATCAAGATTTAGACCACTTGAGGAACTTGAAAATATATAAATCTATGGGAACTGATGAGCTGCATCCCAGGGACCTGAGGGAATTGGCTGATGTAGTCGTCAAGCCCCTCTCCATGATATTTGAAAAGTCATGGCAGTAGTGTGAAGTCCCTGTTGACTGGAAGAAGGGAAACATTGCATTCATTTCTAAAAGGGGTAGAAAGGAGGCCCCTGGGAACTACTGCATCCCCTCCCAACCTCTTGTGAATCCCTAGCCAACTTGCTGATGAGGTGGTGTGAGAAGCAAAAAGGGCCTAGACTGTATGTAAATGCTGCACAGCAATAACAAAAATATGTCTGTATTATCAACAGTGTTTTCAGCACAAATAAAAAACATAGGCCCATACTAGATATGATGAAGAAAATTAACTCTATCCCAGCCAAAACCATCACAGTATCTTCAGCAATGAAGGATGCCATTCAGAGGAACCCAGACAAGCTCAGGAAGTGGGCCCATGTGAAGCTCATGGGGTTCAACAAGGCCAAGTATAAGGTCCTGCACCTGGGTCAGGGCAGTCAGTAGTAGGTACCAATACTGGGGGATGAAGTGATTGAGACCAGCCCTTCTGAGATGGACATGGGGGTACTGGTGGATGAAAAGCTGGACATGAGCCAACAACGTGTGCTCCCAACTCAGAAAGCCAACACCATACCCTAGGCTATATAAAAAGAAGCCTGCCCAGGAGGTTGAGGCAGATAATTCTGCTCCTCTGTTCCACTCTATGGAGCACCCCACCCAGAGTGCTGCATCCTGCTCTGGAATACTCAATACAGTGAAGACATGGACCTACTAGAGCAGGTCCAGAGGAGGGCCACAAAAATGATCTGAGGAATGGAACACCTCTGCTTTGAGGAAAACCTGAGAGAGTTCAGGTAGTCTAGCCTGTAAAAGAAAAGGTTCCAGGTAGACCTTGTATCAACCTTTCAGTATTTAAAGGAGGCATGTAAGAAAGATGGGAACAGGTTTTTGCGATAGGACAAGGGGTAATGATTTTAAACTAAGGGAGAGTAGATTTAGACTGGATAGAAGGATGAAATTTTTTACAATGAGGGTGGCGAAACACTGGAAGACAGATTGCCCAAAAGAAGTGGTAGATGCCTCATTCCTGGTTGGGCTGGACAAGGCTCTGAGCAACTGCATTTGGTTGAAGATGTCTCTGCTTATTGTGGGGGAGTGGACTAGATGATCTTTAAATGTCATTTACAACCCAAATTGTTGTATGAATCTACAATTAATAAAAATCCCTTTAGACTGATTTTGGTGGCTTAGAAAAACTTAATCAGTCATAATAGAACCTAAAACATCTGAAAACATCACATGCAGCATGAGTTCATTGAAGGCAAGGGTGGAGCGGGATAGGAGCTCTGAACCATGAAGTCCAAGTTTTTTCCAGGTAGTATTTTCCTGAGATATTTTGTGAGATTACTATAAAATTGACAGTTGGTGTGCTACTCCCTTAATTTCTGCAAGTTCAGAGTGTTTTGATGGTTTTCAAAACATTTTGTTACGTTTGGAGTTCTTTTTATTCCAGGCACTCTTCTAGGCATTGATTTTTTTTTTTTAGTGTTTTATTTTACTACTGAAGTAAATGTTTTTAAATTTTGTGTAATTCAGTGGAAATATTCATTAAAGCAGCTCAAGTTATGCATGAAAGCTGGTAGGATGAGGTTCAAATGCTATGCAAAAGAGGAGTGATAAGGATGATCTACATTTTGAAGGGACAATATTCTGCCTCTGTGCTGCCGTCCATAAGAAAAGGCTGGTTCTTTGGGTTTTTTAAAGCTTAAGACCTGTGTTAACTGTATATATCATACCTCTAAACTTATTAGGAGAAGAACTTCTTATACTTCAGATTTATAGAAGCTGATCTTGAGTTGTTCAAGCAGAGTTTAATGTCTTTGGAATGATTTCTATTGATTACCAAGTACACCACAAATATGGGTGAGGGGAAGGTATAACTACTACACACTACCATTAGTGATGAATAAAAAGGGACTGTATGTCTGGAATAGGTATGAAAGAGGATTTATAATGTTTTGAAATAATAGCTGTAAGGTCTAGGGGCGTTTTCTCAAAAGAAAGAAGTTCCAAATATTTGCACAGTTGATATAGCTGACACTAGTTTTAATAGAAGTAAAGACGTTTCCTCTCTGAGATGGCATTCTTTTTTGATCCTTTTGAGTGAGTGAATAAGGTAGAACAAATTGGCTTCTGGTATTCTAAAATTCAGTCTTTTCTTGTTCAGGAAATGTTATGTAATTCTTTTCTGGTTTTTGTTTCCATTCATATTATGACCATTAATCTTTCCTTTTATAAATTATTTTTTAGCAAATAAAATTGTAATGTACATGCCAGAGTCTTCAGTGCAGAATCCACTAAACTCCTGAAGGCATTTCTTCTCATTAGTCCGTGCAAAACTGATTTATTATGCTGTATTTTACATGGAAAATTTACACTATAATTGACCTGTAATAGATTGCTTTTGTTAAATGCTTTAACATCCAGTGGAAACGGTGTATAAATTCAAGATTACATTTGGATTCTAACTGGACCTTTCTTTTTTATTAAAAGAAAAAGTATCACTTGCAAACTTTTTCTAAGCCTTCAGTTTAATATCTGCAGTTCTGGAATAAGGAACCTGGAACTAGAACTTGCAGCAATGAATCAGGACCCAATGTCCTTTCCTCGAGATCTGCTGCAAGCCTAGTTTGCAGATCCAGCTGCAGAGAATCTAACAGTACTTTACAAGGCATCCTTCCATTCACCACTCAGCAACCTTTTTCCAGTTTTAGTGAAAGTAGTTGTCACAATCACATTTTTACTTAGCCAAAGATAGATTTCCTGAAGATGGGTGGGTGTGGTCATTACAGGGGTTGTTGTTTAAAATATCAGTTGTATACTAATAAGGTACAGTGCTGGCTCAGAAAGTCATGTTGCCCTGGCTGTGGTAAAGACAAAAACTTTTTCCTGCAAGAAATTGTACTTGTAGTTGTTTCCCTTTTTCTTTCTTTATGACCGAAAGAATAGTATGAATAAATGCAGCCAGTCACATGATAAAGTAATTGAAGGTCAGGTGCGATTTTGTATTCAGGATGAAGTTTTCCTTATTGTACTCTTGGTGTCATGCCCATAAAAATAAGCAGCTCTACAAATTGACAGATTTATCATCTTGACATGCAATTTTCTGTGTAACTTTTCCGAAGCTGTGGTTGAGCTGTGAGGATACTTCTTTTTGTAAAAATAAACTCATTATGATAATCTACAGATTTTTATACTATATGCAAATTTTCCTCTTGCATTCTAACCTTGGCCTGTGGTACTGAGGAGACTGGATTTCCTCTGCTTGATAATAATACTCAGTGATTAAAAAGAAATGAAGAAAAACTCACAATGCTGTATTGATGGTGTTGAAAATACTGTGGTTTTGTCAATTTTTGAACCAAAGTGTTGAAGCTTTGATGCATGGAAAGCTTTCTCTAGATCAAAGTTATGAATTTAAAAGTTGGTGACATATTGCACATGGAAACAGAAACAGTGTTATAAAACTAATGTTTATGTGGTAAACAGGAGAAGAGGGGTGAAATAGGGAACTGTCTAAACATAACCATGAAAACACAAACAGTCAGGTTTAAAAATCAGTGGTGAAATGTGACATACACAGTTTGCCTTACAGATGGTTAAAATTGAATAATTGGTTTGAAACAATTTTACTGGGAACTAGATATTTTACTTTTCAGAAAGACTGACATTTCAGGGGAAATTAAACTGGTTTTGTATAACTTAAAGTATTAGAGTCAACACAGAGATTTTTGCAGGTTTGGAACCCTTCTCAGGTCAGTCTACTCTGAACTGAATTCAGTGAACTGAAGAAGCATTGCATTATAAAGTGGAAATGGGTTTTATGAAATAAGTACAGACTATTAAAATAAGTTAATTAGCCATTGTGGATGTTAGCTGAAGCAGCTTCAGATTATGCTGACTACTTTTCAGTGATACTTGAGGAAATGTCTTCTGTTCTGTATCCTTTTTTGTGGGAGGAACTGGGGGCAGTGAAGAAGTCCTGTGGACTGAACCTAGTTCCTAATAAGCTTGCAAAAGGAAAACAGGGTTAACTTCTCACAATGACAAGAAGTCAAGGAGGAAAGCTGAAACAGTGTCGTGGATGGAGTCAATAAGATGCACTTCACTTGTAAGAGAAAAGCAACAATACACTTTATTGATAAAAAACAGTAATTTAACAAAGATCAATGGTAAATGTGTTAAAGGCACAAGAAAATTCTGGCCAATTAAAGTACGTATTTGTTTTAGCAGTAGAGCTAAAAGAGCACTTTGACTGATCAAGGTAATTAAAGTGGGTTGATGATTATGTAGTTAGAATAGGTATTTGTTTAAACCACAGAGTTAAGAAAAAGATTGCAAGATATATTTGTATAAGCACTTAGAGAAGGCACGTACCATGCTCAAGAGAAGAATTAGACAATAGCATGAGGGATAATAGCTGTGGTCAGACCACCATAAGAATAAGCCAAAACTTTTTTTTTTTTTTCAAAATTATAGGAATAATCCAATGCCTTATGTGGCATGATAGGCCAATCAAGGTGAGGGGCAGAGTAAAAGGTG
>NW_010157590.1:0-243 GCF_000695765.1 Mesitornis unicolor
ATAACAACTTGCCTTTCACAAAATCTTAAGACTTTGAATATACTGAAAACTAAGAAAAAAAAAGGTTTGGACAATTAAAGAGAGAAACCCAGACAGCAGTAGTTTAAAAAAACCCCAACACAACCCATAGTAAAAATAAGATTTAAAAAGCTAAAAATAACATTAATGCACCTCAGTAAATCAGCTTTTCTAATACTGATCTGGAAGCACACAGATAAATATAACTGACGTATCAACTACCTC
>NW_010157590.1:402-887 GCF_000695765.1 Mesitornis unicolor
ACCGGGGCAGTCCGGCCCCCCAGCCACTCTATTTGTGACTACAAGAGAACCACCATGAAACCGAACCTTTAGCTGACAGCGAGGGCACCCTTGCCCTGTTGGCCAGCCTCAACTGCTTTTACTGGACATGGCACTCTCCACATTTTGGGGACAGGAAGCAACCAGTAGAGCACAAACACCACCACCTTCCATAAGGGATGGGGAAATCTGTAGGCTTACAAAACTACTGGTGAGACCACACTGTTGACAAGATGATGATGCTGATAAGTGGGACAACATGATGCCTTGTTGGTCAACTCATGAGCAATGAGGATGTAGCTCAGACCAACTAGTACCCTGGCTCCTTGTCCTCCCCAGTCATTTCCATACTTTCCAGCCTTGCTCTTTCATTTTGTATTTGTGAAAATTATCATATTTCTCTTTCTGCAGGGTCTCCAAGTCTCACTTTTAATCAAACTGATGCCCTTCTCCTGTAATTGCTCTTC
>NW_010157590.1:1230-1740 GCF_000695765.1 Mesitornis unicolor
CTGTTAAAGATTGAGGCAAAACATGAGTTTAATGCAGTTACGGACTTTTTATAAACGGTTATCCATCACTGCACTGATTGACACAGCATGCTGAATCATACGCTGCAGCTGCTCTTGAAATCCATTTTCCAAACTGTATAATAAATTAGTGCCCAAGATTGGGATCTGCCGAGAAAGTGCTATTCCAAATGCCGTTACTCCCCTAGTCCTTTCCTTTGTCAGCTGACAGGCAGCTGAAATAGGCTTGAATCTGCTTCCCAGAGTGTCAGAATCTTGTCCATTTGAGGCACTTTTCTAGATCACGGGAGCACAGCTGGCAGGAGGAACACAAGAATGGCAGAAAAGGCACCCTCATACAAAGCTGGGATTTCATCAGCATAAGCAAACTGGGAGGTTAACGCTCACCGAGTGAAAAGCTGAAATGCAGAGTGGCAGCTTCCACTTTTGAGAACGAGAACTACAGCAACGGCATGGGTTTGGTGGAGAAAGTGAGAATTCGGGAACTTAAGG
>NW_010157591.1:0-1969 GCF_000695765.1 Mesitornis unicolor
TATTCAGAGCCCAGCTCATCGCTAGCACTACCTTGATAGTGACCCCCTTCCCCCTTATGACCTTCTTTTTCAGGCCACGCCTGTGACCTTGGGTGGTCCAGCTCACTTTACACCTTGGCCTAATTACAGCCAGAGGAGCAGAGGGTGGAATATGTTAGCTACCCACATCTTTATCGCAGGTGAGAACAGGCAGAGTAATCATTTAGGGTGTCTGAAATAGGTAAGTCTGAGAGTAATGAAATGGAAAACTTAGATTGCACATCAAGATAAAATTACCCACAATATGTTATTTTAGGGAAACGGATGTATAAAGTCTCAATTAGTGGCAGTATGATCTAATAGCACCACAGCTACTGACAGCGTTATAGTGCCTTGACTTACTAAATCATCTTTCAAAGAAAGCGATGGAAGGCTGAACTGGACAAACCACCAGTAAACTGTAATATAAGGACTAATCTCATGATGGAGCCAGAGTGGAATAAATAGGTAATTCCCATGTCACTCATAAGAAGATACTGTACCAGGTAATGATATCCACCAAGCTCTGTGTGTGCCTGCAAAGAACCTTGATGACATTTTCAAAACTGTCTAAGTGACATAGGAGACCTAATCCTCTTTTGAAAAGCAGTATGGTAATTTAGGCACCTAAAACCTGTTGTATTGCACAGTGAGAAGGAGATTTATGAAGCTCCCTCTCTTAAAAGTGCTTGGGTTTGAAATGCCCATCTAGACACAGATTCATATTTATGTGGTGTACTGCAGGCAGACACAGGCTTGCTTTGCCTGTTCTCTGCAGTCAAGGACAGACAGAAAGCTTGGTACAGGGTAAATTAGGTCCCTATGCTTCCTTCACCCACCCCCCCCACAGGAGGGGGTTACCTGCAGTTTGCAATGCAAACAAACCCTAAACCATGACGTAACTAGGCTGTAGTCTCCCAAAGTAACATTTTGTAGGATGCTTCTTCCTGAATGCATGTTCTGATGACACATGTGATACACAAATCAATGTATGTCACCACCAAATGAAATACATCTTCTATGCAGAAACAAGTTAGTAGCAGACAAGCATCCAGCTCTGAGTCTTCATGTCACTGCCACAAGCCTGAATGCTATAGAAATCCGGAGCATCAAGGATATTATTGCAATTTGCATAAGCAGAAAACATAGTGATTAAAAGTTATCACAGAAAGCTATCGCTCAGTTGTCAGCTCCACAAGCAGATTCCAGTGATGTCTTTCCAGCTCCTTCATAATAATCTCCGTAAGTTCTTGCTAAAAGCTGCATTGAAGTAACCTGTCATTTACTCTGTCTTTCACCAATTCAGCTCAAAGAGATGCGCCAGCTGTGATCACTTGGAGTTGGAGCCGCTGTGTCGCAAAACATTGCTACAGCTGCAGGCAAAATGTACAATTCGGAGAGCTGCCGAACCCAAAAGTCATGGAAAAGGTAGAGCTGTACCAACCATAGCACCCTACCATGCTGGCAGGAGAAGTACTGCCGTGGGAAAGGAAAGGTCAGTGTCCTTGTCTGAAAGTTGTCTTCTTTTGTCGTGGTGTCTGCTGGTCTCTGGTGTGGAAGCGTAGAGAGTAAAAGGATGTGGAAAACACCACAGGTCACACCTCCTGGTGGGCCTGGAAGACTTGATGTTTTGTTGATGATGGGTAAGTGTTCGTCTGATTTAGTTCTCCCAATATGTGTTGCTGAGTGCCACAAAACCAAAGAGGTGTTATAAAGCTCCCTCAGGCAAGATGATGTCATTTCCAGCCTACATGTGCTTTGAAAGGGTAGAAAATGCTATAATCAGTCAAACATGACCTTTCAAAGTAGAAAATAAGATTGAAAATAGTCTGCTCTTCCTATGGCCGTGTTTCTCTACCCTAGAAAGCATGTCGTGATACACATGCTCTCAGGTGGCTGGACTTCTGTCTCCCACTCAAGATTTCTCTCCTTTTTTTTTTCTCTTTTCTTT
>NW_010157591.1:2131-8509 GCF_000695765.1 Mesitornis unicolor
GGTTGGTCAGGAGGGGGGCCAGCCAGAAGGGTTCTGTGGGCTATGAGTCCTGCCATTGTGCTTCACTCAGATATGTGTTCTTATTCTCCGTTTCATTACCCTTTAGCTAATGACTGATATCTCTGGGTGTAAAACACAAACACCCCGTGTCAAGGTTGTCTCATATATTTGGGCTTCTTGGGAACTTCAACCTATCATCAACTAGTGAGTTCTTGGGAGTAAGTGGGATAATTACATCTTCTTCTATGGAGCAAATTAGAGGCTGATAACATTATCACAATTATCTGATTAAACTTTTGCTTGCTGTCCTTTAGAATTACTTCCAGTCCTCTTCAGACACTAAAAAGCACGAGGCTATGTAATAATGGTAGCAACACTGAGAGCTTCCTTGGTGCTATCATTGCCAAAAGACTGGGAGGCAAATGGTTCAGCTCTTCTTGGTCTAGGAAATATGGATTAGTCTGGAACCAAACAGTTCTATGAAAAAGGCATGGGGTATAAGCAGGCCAAATAAAAAAAGTCTTGAGGACTATTCTTCAGTGTCATGGTTCCTGGCCAGTGGTCAAGGTTATGTTTCAAGACACCTTTATCATGGCAAACCAGCATCAAGCCTCATCCTCAGCACAGCTTGATTAGATTGAGGATCTGTCTCAGTAAAGTTATCCTCCTGAACTCGACTTAGTTTGTTATGTTCCTAATCTCTAAGCCCATTACATCCAGAAGCATTTAGAACTTAATTTACTAAGTGAATTGAGAGAGAGAAAAACAACAAAGGAAGGAGGAAAATATAAAATAAAAAGGAAATTCCATTCTATTAAAGCATGCTTTTGGGGACTAGAGGTATGTGAGACCTCTCAGTGTAAGTGGTTTTCTCCATAGAACTGCGATGGGACATATTCTCTTGAATTTTGGAAGAGTATGTGGTCAGACTTGCATCCAGATCTTGGAGCCTGAGGGACTTATCTGGGCTCTATGATGGCAATATCACAGCACCTCAGCTTTTATATTTAAACAGATGCAGATAACTTTATTCCTTCCAGATGAAACATGGAGGCACAAAGAACTAGGTAATCTCCATTGGATTTATCCATATCCAGTAGCAAATCTGTGACAGAGACAGAAAATAAGCCCCAAAATTACCTGGCCCACAGAGGCCTTCTTTTCATCTGTAATTCATCTCTGCTCTCAGTTCGGGATTTTGAAGATTCAAGGAATGCATGCAAAGAACTGCCTCCCTTTCCAATGAATGAAACGCTATCGCCATGTTCCTCCGGAGCAGGGCAATTTGTAAAGCCCAGCTTTTCAGTGCCTCCTGTTTTAGTGTGGAGCTTCTAGACTGAGGTGGCCCTGAGCTGGGTTTGCAGCCCAGCCCAAACAAACCTGGTTTCTGTTCTCATTCTCAGAAGCTTCCCACGCCTCCTGTGTTTACTCTGGCAGCAGGTATTTTCAGTGCCCAATTCTCATAAAATCTAAAGGTGGTCCCAAACCACATCACTTGGTTTTGGGTCAAGATTTGAATTTCCAAGCATGTCTAAGTGTAGGATTTCTATTCTTTGGCCTGACATAGACATGTAGTCACCCTAAAAATGCACATCTGGAAAACAGACAATTTCCAATCATTCAAGAGAAGTTTTGGATTCATCAGTACATTCATTCCTGCATCTAGCACAAACATCTGTATTCCAATATTTCCCTAATATCTGTAAATATAATGAGGTTCCTAGGTCTCACTAGGATGCTACTGCAACTGAGTTGCCGTTTTGCTCTGACTTAAGATATGGCGCTCAATAAAAAAAAAAAGAAAAAAATAATCCTCCTATATAACAGGCAGGTTTACTAATATTTTCAAGTTTATAAGACAATCTGTTACAAAACTGAGAGCAAGACCTGTAAATCCAGTGTTTCCAGTGTTTTGTTAAGAGCATGGAACATGTTAATAGAATAGAGAGTATCGTCTCTTGGCAAATACTATGAATCAATTTATTTTATTCCTGGGGAGATGTTCATAAGAAATTGGGCTAACTTTCCTCTTTGACAAATATAATACATATGGTTCTGGCAACATCTGTTTTGTTTCACTTGGTAGAGCTGTGGGACTCCAGACTCAATAAGGTCTTTCCAATTCAAAGAATAAAAGCTCCCAGGAAAGCTAGCCAGGAGCCCCTGTTTTTACAATAGATTGCTTGGCTTGTTACAATCCGTTCAGTCAAACATTTTTTTACAGAGTTTGAGAGCACTGTGTGAATACAAAGTACATGAATCATGATTAGCAACTTCCCTTGGAAACCTCCTTCTAGGAGCTCTTATTTGATTTGAGCTTGTCTCAGGTAAATAAAAGGAACAAAGTGGAAATGGCCTTTGACCCACTAATTAATCACTTGCTTCTGTTAACTATTCCTCCATCAATGTTATTAAGTGGCAGCATCCGCGGGTAAATAGGCGACTGTGTAAAGAAGCTTAAGTGCCATCTGTCCTTACCTTGCTAAGGTACTTTTGCCCTTTGGAGTTGATCCCTTGGTCTTACTGCTTTTTTTTTAATCCGGAAGAGATTTGTGTGCAATATGATTAAAGTGCACAGCTGGCCAATTCAACCCCAGATCCACGCCTGTTTGAAGGCGATTGCAAGCAAGTGTGGTTACAATTGTGCTGTTTATCTCTCAGTGATCAGAGTAAGGAAGACAGCAATAGCTGTCACATGCAGAGCAATGGTAATTAGCAATAGTTAATGTGTGTGTTGAATATTAGCAGGGAAGTATTTACTCATACAGTCCTGACAAGGCCTTGCAATGAATTATAAATACTCCTTCCAAGAACAAGCCTGGAAGATTGCTATCTGACAGTGTTCTTTCTGTTGGACCAGGTAGAAACATGGCTCTAAGTCTCATTCATCGCCCCCTTATGGCATGCATTTTGTTCTACACAACCAACCAGGTATGTTTTTTTGCACCTAGGTGTCATTTAAGTGGAAGAAAACAACAAAGGAAACAGATATCATCTATCCCGTTTCTGGGATGTGGGTGAATTGCTCCTGCAGGTGGGTTGAAGGATGGAGAATTTAGCCACTGATGTGTACAAATGCTTGTGCAAAGTGGCTGTACTCTCATTCTCCCACATAGTTGTATCTTAACCCATATTATGTGAATTTTCCATGCCTGGTTGGATGCTTGTTTCTACCAGGTGGCCTGACACCAATCTTACTCTTCAGGCTTCTAGTTAATGTGTAAGGTCAGCTTCTGGGCAACCGATTACGTTGCAGCAAGCATACTCGATTTTTGCAGAGAGAAAGACTAAATTAGGTTGTGTGCAAGACTGCACAGCATTAATCTCACCGTTCAGAGATACCAGTAAGACTTCTTAATGTTTAGCAACACTCACAACTTCAATTCTACAGAAAAGCAGATCGTGACAATCTTTATGTCTACTAATGGAGGTGGGAGTTATGGCACTTGGCAATTTTCAGGATTATAGGCCCATATCTTTTGAGATTAAACTGGACTCATGGACTGTAAGGGCCTGGTCATAAACCACTGACGTTCTCAGTGATTTTTACAGCCTTTAGGCCAGATTATTGTTGAGTAGATCAATACTATCTACTCAAAATTCTTGCAAACGTGCAGTCATTATTGCTTCTTTGCCACAGCTATCCATGAATGTAGCTGGGCTGTTTGAAATCTGCAAACTAGCAGTATGGAAACAGGAAGCAGTAAGATTGCTGGAGTTTTACAGACCAGTAAAATGGCCTGTGAATAAGAAGTGGTCTACTCAATGGAGTAGCACTAATGAAACTGAGGTTACAGCCAGGCTACCGAGGCAAGGTGCTTCCTTCTACGTTGATACATCAGAGAGCAGAACCTGGCCCAGAGCCTGTAAGCAGTTTGAACAATCTGTCAGATGCTTTGGGATTTGGAGGTGAGAGGTGCTATGTAAATGTCAGTCATTATTTGCTAGAGCACCACATCCAGGCTGAGGAGCATAGCCTGCCAGACACTTTAACACAGTGTTATGAGTGATCTTCTTGCAAAATATGCTGCACTAGATGTATGGATGTTTGTTGAACATAATCACGTAATTCTGGTTACTGTAAATCACCTGACACACTTTCCTTTATCTGCCTATTTTGTCTAATTTTCTCCCAAGTTTTCCTTATTATTTAAATCAATCAAACCAAATAGCTATGTATTAAGATATTTATTTATGCAACAGAGGTGTGATTCTGTCCCTCTAAAGCTTTTTAAAAGAAAATAGCAAAGCAAATAATTTAGGGTGGATGGTTTATTTGGTTGTGGGTTGCTCTTTTTGGTTCATGAAATGTTTGTGAGCCAATCACAACACTCTTGTATTCATTCATTACTGAAAACAACGTCTGAAACAATGAGTAGTTCACACAGGGGCTGGGAAGGACATTCATTGCTGAGGCTTCAAATCACACACAGCATCTATTACACTATTCACCTGGTTGTCTCACTGCTTCCTGATTGTATTACCTACTTAATTAACGAACATAGTGTGAATTTGGAGTATTGCACCCATGTACGGGGCTTGATGGTTGCTCTGAGGGATATTCAGTGCCTCAGAAGACTTGAACCTAGGCCCAGATAAACAAGCCAGTTCCAGGAGAGGGGATGGGCTATATAAGCAGTCCCCTAAATGGATGGGGTTTTTCCTTCAGTGAGTATTTGTGACTTTATGTTCCAGGCTTGTGTTTCAACAGGTTAAAGCTTCCTAAAAGTGAGTGCAAAAGTAAAGAAGGGACTTTCCTCCTATCTGGGTCCTCTGTGATAGAAAGCACCTTGCCAGGAGAGAAACTAAACACAAGTTCATTTATCTGAATACCCGCAGGATGTTTTTCATACCATGTGGCACCACTGAAGGGACTCCTCTTTCCTTCTCTGGGAGGGTCAATAGGAAGAAGAAGGAAGTGCTAAGTTTGCATCAGAAACAGCATAACCAGCAGCACCAGGGAAGTGATTGTGCCCCTGTACTTGGCACTGGTGAGGCCACACCTCAAATCCTGTGTTCAGTTTTGGGATCCTCACTGTAAGAAGGACATTGAGGGGCTGGAGTATGCCCAGAGATTGGCAATAAAGCTAGTGAAATGTCTAGAGAAGAAGTCTTATGAGGAGTGGCTGAGAGAGCTGGAGTCGTTTAGCGTCGAGAAAAGGAGGCTCAGGAGAGAACTTATCACTCTGAAACTACCTGAAAGGAGGGGGTAGCAAGGTTTGGGGGTTGTTCTCTTCTCCCAAGTAACAAGCAATAGCATGGAAGGAAATGGCCTCAAGTCACACCAGGTGAGTTTTACATTAGATACTAGGAAAAAATTATTCACTGAAAAGGTGACCAAGTATTGGAATAGGCTGCCCAGGGAAGTGGTGGAGGTGCCAGTCCTGGAGAGATTTAACAGACTGGTAGGTGAGGTGCTTAGGGTCATGGTTTAGTGGTGGACAAGTTATGGTTGGACTTGATGATCTTAGAGGTCTTTTCCAATCAAATGATTCTATGATTCCATAACTGTGCAGAAAGAAGACAACAAGGCTTGGGAGAGATGAGAAGGAGCTTTTCTGTTCCAGTTCCCAAGTTTTGGGGAGATCATGGGGAATGTGAATGTAGATGAAGTGAGCTTGGTCTCCCAGGCACTCTCTGGATGCTGTGCTTGACACAGTTCCCCTCAGAGGGAAATTAATTCGCCATTCTCATGACATTTTCTTCAGGAGAGTCTGGGAAAACCAGGTTCAAGAGAGCCTCTGTGAAGATTTTCTCACCCTCACTGTTCTTTCTTCTGTGATCAATTCATTCTTGATTTCCATTTTTCTCTTTTCACTTCTACTTTGTCACAGCAAAATCAAAGCTAGAAGCTGTTTATATTTTTAAAATGCAAAATTCTTTACTTGTGACATACAAGTCCAAGTTTTTCTTAGCTAATAACACATTCTTAGTATAATTTAGTTTCAGCATCTCTGAAGTGAAGGATTTTTTGTCCTCTATATCCTTATAGGTTTGCAGAGGTAAACAGCATCCAGTACCTGAGAATTGTAGAGGTACCATAGATTTTGTGCATTCATTATTTCGAGTGTGTTTGTTTGCTGATGAAGCATGGTTGTCTTTTATAAGCAAAGAAAAAAAAAACACATGAGAATACTTGCAGGCTACAAAAATCAGAGATACAGGGAACAGTGGCTATTTCTGGAGTGGTCTTATTGGAGCAGAGTTGTTTTGATTTGATCTATTAAATAGAAAGGTCAAGAAAGGCAAGAGAAAAAATAAAATTCTTGCATAAGACTCTTTTGTTGCTCGAAGTGCAATACTAAAAAGTTACTACTAAGAAATGTAGCATGGAACCAAATGGAACCAAATTCAGTTGGCGACCAGTCACAAGCGGTG
>NW_010157592.1:0-24598 GCF_000695765.1 Mesitornis unicolor
GGATCGAGTTTTGTATATAAATATCCTTTGTTTCTTATTATTTCCCTTTTCCTTTCCCCTGTTGTTTTAATTAAACTTGTTACAGTCTTAACTTCCAACCTTGCGCGGAGCATATTCTTTTTTTTTATTCTCTCTCTATTCCCTTTTCTCAATCCTCCCCTTGGGGAGGATTGGACTAGATAATCTTTTGAGGTGCCTTCCAATTCCTAACATTCTGTGATTCTGTAACGTTCTGTGAGGGGTAGGGGCAATAGAGAGAAAATCCTGCTCTCTCTGACCCTTAAATGGAGACAGGTGTAAAGTAATACACCTGATGTAAAGTAATACAGACCTTTTTACCTTGAGATTGTAGGATGCATTTAACTTCAGTTGAAACTCCAAGCCCTGTAACTTTTTCTGCCTTCCAGTATTATAAGGTAAGACCTCACCTAAATTTGTTCTCATGAACCTTCCTTGATTCAATGAAAGCAAAATCTGATTATACATGGAACTGGCTAAGAATGTAGAATGTACTTCTCTACAGAAGGTCTATGCCTCTCTAATAGTCTCCAGCTCCTCAAAAAGATGAAGAATATTGTTTGTACTTAAGCTTTTTTTTTTTTTTTAAATGAGCACTCAGTTATGGCATAACCTTATTCCTATGGTCAGTGGCCTCGGTGGGAATAGAATTAGGTTACTGTTAAATGCTTTGGAAAATTTTAATAATGTATCTAGTTAGCCTTTTATTGTTGCAAAAACTTTTCTAAAATTCTTAACTTTTTAATAACACTTTTATCTGAATAGACTTTTTGTCTGGGGGTTTATCTGCACTTCCAGTACTTCTGCAGAGAAAACAAGATTATCTAAGGTCAGAAAGCAGACCGGGAGTTTTAAAATTTCCTGATTCTCTGCCTAATGTTTTGGCAATTATCTTAATGATTATATTGGAATAGTTTATTTTAAGAAACTAACATAGGAACCTCTGCTATGTGCATGGTCAGTGAAGATGACGAGGGAGTGATCTCCTTGGAAGTATCATTCAGAGGAACACCTCTCTTCATAGCATGTTTAGGAGGTCTCAGTTCCTAATAGAATAGATACTCTAAGCAAATGGTATGATAGACACACAGATTTTAATACTGACATGATGAAGAATTGCAGAATGTGGAGAATTATGTGCAAGCAACCATAATAGATGCCTGTGTAAGAAGTGCTTTTACTTGTTGGTTTTTTTTAGGAACTGTGGCTGACATTGTGTTACTAAAGTGATCATTAGATTAAAAAGTGGAAGAGATGTCTATAAGCATGCTATCTCTTTTTTAAAATTTTCATGTATTATTAAAACATTAAGATGAATGTAGAGGAATATATATTCTGCAGTGGCAGATGAACCTCCAGCTGGGTGAATATAAAGCCAGTGTATCTTTTCAATAGTGTTCTAAGCTTTTCAGACATTCTGAATTTTGAATGCAAAGGAAGCTTTGGAAAAGAAAAAAAAAAGACAAAAGAGTAATTGTGAATAATTCAACAAAAATGTGAGGTGTATAATAGTTGTCAAAATTTTTAATGCTTACATACATTTAGGAAGCCACATACACATAACTACTTTGTATTTTCCTCCAGAAGACACTTAATGGTTCATTAATATTCCTTGACTTTTAAGATGGATCAATTTTAAAATGTGACATGTCCCAGAGCATGGAAATGGAAGTAATTTTGCATCTAAAGTTAGATAAAATTTAGGGTCACTTGATAGCATAAAAATAAAAAAATCAAAAAGAGCTGTTCTAGATGACTGTGATTCTGACTGTGCAGAATTGTTAAGTTTATGTACTTGGTACTGGTTTTGGTACATCCTTTATATCCTGATACAGAAAGAGCAAAAGATATTTTAAAAACTGGATAGTAATTTTGTAGGGGTGGGGAAAGAAGGAATTTACCTCCTGTAGTATATAAATCACCCTGTGAATGACTAATTTACTCTTCAAGAGATCATTTAGTCCAGTAGCATGGATAGACATGAAGTATGTCTAACATCATAGTTGATCAAATTAAATAAAGATTAATGAAAGTTCATGCTTCATATCACAAGATAATTACTTTCTAGGGCATTTTCTCTTGTGCAGCCTTGTATACATTGGCTAGCTGATTTACTGGGAGAAGTTTAATCACCAATTATTCTTCAAGAGAAAAACAAGAATTTTCTCCTTTCTATGCTGTTCAAGAAGACTGAATACCCTGAATTGTTTAACAGCTCAGGGAGATGTACAATGCGTTATCTTTGTGGGTCTAAGAGAACAAGGACACACATGGGGGATTTACTCTGTACCTGCAGTCTAAAAATGGCTTTCTCAACAGACCTTTTAAGTCTCATGGGAAAACTCAATTTGTTCTTTTTGTTTTACAGTGGGAAGGATCATGGCTCTGAAATGCACAACTTCTCTACAAGACTCAGGAGTCCTTGTGTACATTCCTATAAATAGATATTTTTTCTTTTTGTCTTTGCTACCAAGTGTCACGGGCCACTTTAAAAAAGTGAGCTCTTTTATCCCGGCACAGCGACAGAGCGATACAAATCACTCAGGAGAAGGATGTAAGCAATATTTTTACTAGATAAGATACATGCCTTGAAAAACACTGGATTCAAACCTTTCAACAACCCGTGGGCGATGGAATACTGACAAGAAACCAAAATGACCCCAAGATTACCGGAACACAGTACAACTTAGCAACACTGTAACAATTTGACTAGCAGAACTGAGAAAACTTAGCTTAATACTGTCTTACTAAAAATCAGAACCCAAAACCAAAACTGCCAGCTACAGCCTGCTGCAGCCGCACATGTTAGAAAAAGGAAAAGAGAACGAGAAAATGAGAAAAAGGAGAGAAAAGAAAGAAATAGTTATCAGAGAAGTAGAAAAGATGAGGGATAGTCACCACTTCCGAGGCCTCTGGTGTTAAGATGGTGGCTGGACAAGCAGTTTCTTTGTCTTGTCCAGATTGAAAGACGGTGAATGAACACACTGCCTCAGTCTTAAAGAGGGGTATTTAAACTCTTCCCTCACACCCCTTGCCTGTGCCAGGTGATAGGGCACACAGCAGGACATGACACGCCCCTCGCCTGGGTAGACCTGGACATGCTCTCCAGCATGGCCATTCCTACCACTGGGGGAGTTGCTCAGAATCACCTGCTTTGAGGCATTTAACCCACGACATGCCAGGCCAGGCCCATACACCAAGACAGAGAGAGATTAGTACGTAATATTAGTAGCTGTTGTGAGTCTTCATCAACAGACCAGTGCCAAATGTACTAACTAGTACAGGAGTCCACTTGTAATAGCGTGTTTCTTTGAGCGACCAAAGACAGCACAGAATTTATGACCTCATTAGAAATCTAGTAACTTAAGTTTTTTGAAAAATTTTAATACTGCAGGAGATATTCTATGCCTTCATCTAAAAGTACGAAATATGAATAACTAGTTTTGCCTCCAAGTGCTACATATTAGTTTGGAGCTCAATAATGTTCTGAATTACAACTGAAACTTTAATTGACTAATGTAGCATAACTCTTTTGCATTTATTTGGCTATAAAACTCCACTAGTCAAGTGTATCATTTTTTCTGTTTAGTAAAATTAACAGTTTTCAAAAATTCTCATTCCCCAATTGGGCATAGTATGAAAATTTTGTATGTTTCTTAATACTCTTTTTTTAAGAAAGATTATTTCAATCTCCTCAATTTTGACACTTTGAAGGGAAAGATTATTAACATTTTCTTTTTTACAAAAGGTGACTACTTTTTTTGCTCTCTTGGAAATAATTAATATTTGCTGAGAAATAAAATAAAAGCCATAAAATGCAATAATGAAGAATTAATATGCAAAAAGATCTGTCAAATCAGCATTTATTTGAAATGTAAAGAAAAAAGAGAATGCCCTCTGTATTTCTAAGAACAGTCTTGATTCAGTTATCCTGAAGAAGGTCCTCCGGTGTTTCAGTGTTTCAAAGATTTGTGTAACATCTGGCAAGATAGACTCCACTACTGATAAGGTACAATTGATAGCATCTCACTTTAGAATATCAGTGTTGAAAGTTAAAATGAAAACCTTTATCAGATATCTTATTTTTTACTAAGAATTAATCCTTGTGGAAATGAAATATTTCATCATAAGGTACTTTAAAACAATTATATTTTCTTTGAAAACTAGATTGTCTAAGCCATTAAAAATGTAACGAAATGTATAAGTTATTAAGTGAAAGGTTTGTGTCATCTGTATATCCCTGGAACAGAGGTTCTACAAAATACATATATTTCTAGTAACATCTGAAATAGCAGTCCTTTTATCTTCAAAGCTATTTATACAAATTCTTGTTAGAATTTTTCTCTTAATATATTTTAAGTCATTCATAAACATAAAGCTGACTGAAGAGATTTGTGACCATAAATAGATTCTTCTTAGTAGCAGGCTTCACACAAAAGATGATCTCATATTTGTGATGCAGCACTATGTATTGAAATAATGTTTTAGGTCAATGCTTGTTTAGTTTCTTTTCTTGTTTTGTGTTTTAATGGCATGGACAAGATGTCCATAAGATGTACCAATATCTCTGTTTATAGATGACAGATGTCAAGTTCCATTTTTGGTTATATTGCTCCTTTAGTTTCTGGTAACATGCAAATGTATTTTAAAACATCTTCAACCAGTGATACAGGAATTTTGAGTGACACTTCAATAATAACCTTTTCAGGAAGAAAATTGTTTTTTAAATAAAAGCATTGCATAGAAATCAGTCTGGTCTCCAAACCATTCAATAAATTGTTGATACATATTTAGTGACTCAATTAATAAATAACAATGTGTTGTTGAGAATAGTCACATTTTCTATGTCCTGTCACTTTGTAGCTTATTTCTTTATTTGATACCTTTGCCTCTTGAAGCTCATTGTATACATCTGAAAAAAAAGGAGTCATCTGGTTATCAGCTGGAAACTGGGAAACCACCATATATTTTTTCATAACCCTTGTTATCAGCAGATTAAAGTCCCAGTAGAAACACTTCTATCTGGCTATTCATGTTTATGAAAAGTAGAAAATGAACAGCATAAAATGTCAGCATTACTTTTCATGTTCCTGCTAGGAGTTCAGCTGGGTGTGTTTATGTATGTGTATGTCTATACACACATATATGTAAATGTGTACTTATGTGTTTGGTTTGTTCTTTGTGGGTTTTTTTGGTTTTTGGTTGGTTGATTTTTTTTGTTTGTGTGTGGTTTTTTTTTTTCCTTAGGAGTGAATCTTTTTCCAAAGTGCTTGGTATCTCTGGTCTGTTTTCCTTAAAAGTTTGCAGCACTGATTAATGAAATCTTTAGACATGCAGAATTACTATTTCCTTCTATTTATAAAATCATAATAAGTAAGAGAATATCAGGTATTTTTGACTGAAAATATGAATTATTACCATTTTTTTCAATCTTATAATATATGAATACCATGTTAGTATACACGTGAATTAGGGTATATTAACCTGAGTAGTTAGTTAATCTGACTCACTTTATGACAAAGCCATATCACTGAAAATGCCTTTGTGATTTACACATGCTAAAAGCAAGCCATGTGTAACACTGGAACAAAAGTAACCCTTTTCTGAGTAGAGATGGCACATTCAAATGATGTTCTTTTAATTTTAAACTGAAAGTTCTTTTTTTTCCTCAGTGTCAGCATTTTCAACACTGAAATACAAATTTAGGACATACAAGACAATCCAATGGTCATTAAGTTGAATGGATATATTTTCACTGAACTTAGTAGAAGGCACTGAACCTAAAACTGATATAAAAGTCAGTTTATGGGAGCAAGAGTATAAGAACCCTAGTCTCATATAATGTAATTGCTGAGCTAACTATCAGTGCTACAACAATGGAAAAATTATTTCACTTCAGCTTCCCTTATTGTCACCAACTCAACAGTACCTGAGTAAGAAGAAAGATGTTTAAGAAGAGCACTTCAACACCAAATAGCCTATAAATCCTGAACCATTTACCTGAAAATTGCCTAGTCACAACACACGTGTTTTTGACAAGACAAGCTATAAATTATTAAGTTTGTTAGCCACCTTTCCATAGGTTCCTCTGTGTGAGTTGCAGGTGAAAGAATTTTCCTGGATCCAGCTGGGAAAGATACTTTGTAGAAGGGCAACTGCTGTAAAAAGCTGCTGATTACTGAGGCTATTTGTCTTCTAGGTTGAGTGCAATTGAGACTAGAAATCAATACAGATAACAAAGCCATGTGAAAAGCCTTTAGTGGCATCTATATAGTTCCAGAGGAAGGTTCTAGTCTTTCCTTCAGTGATATATTAAGACTTGATCTAAATGGTTTTAAAGAAGCATTTATAAATGCTTCCCTCGACAATGCCAGTGTACTTAGTTTGTCTTTTTTTTCTCTATTTTTTTCTATTACTTCATGAGAATCATAATTAGCCAAAACATCCGATAGCTGGGGTCAGTGGCAGAATTTGAACAGTGAGTGGGTGTCATTTAGAACAGAAAATTTTTAATGGAAGAGAAGAATACAGAGATCTACAAAGAATGAAGGTTGGTTTTTTGTGTTTGTTTGTTTTACTCCAATAAGATAAGAATGCAGAAGATGAAAACCTGCATTGGGATAAATAGGGAATGGGGGGAAGCCAACGATCAAAATGGCTCTTCCTTTTCAGTTCACTGAAGATGAACTCTGAAATGTAAGTGTTGCTGTCACAGAGGAGATGAATGTTATGTGTATAATGCAATAATTCTCTACTTTAGCAAGCATTTATTTTAAAGTGAATCAGGATCTTGATGGTTCTATGTTGAAGTAAATGGAAGTTCTGCCTTTGGCTTTGATACCAATTCAGGAAGTTCACACGATTTTTTCAATTTTCCCCCTACTGAATTTCAAAAGCGACGGCTCAGGTTTTGGCTATGGAGTAAAACAGTATTAAAAATGGCTCTTGTGTTAATTGTTAATAAGTATGTGGATCAGCACATTTCTTCACACAGACTGTTTTTACTGATACTTTCAACTTGGCTGAATGGAAAGAAAATATTTGTATATAAACAGATGGTGTTAGCTGAGTGAGAAGTACTTTCAAAGACAGTGCAATGTTAACAAACTGAATGTTTAGTACATTTACATTATAAGATGGAAATTGGATTAAAATTTTGAATAAGAACAATTTTTAGAGTTGCATAGCATTTCATACTGAAGTGGCTGAAGTTTGTGGCTATCCCGTTTAAGCCAATGAAGTACTGATTCTTCGTAGCTGTGCGTGCATATGCATAATTATTTAAATGAAGGCAATGACTAAAAGTCTTAATGAATGATGAAAATTCCATTTAATTTTTATCTAATGATAGTTGGAGACATCCCCTTCCCTGAGAGTTTACAGCTTTAAAGAGACTGAGAATCTCCTACACTACAGAGGAAGCAGGTGGTAAAAAGCAGAGTTTCAAGAGGATTGCATAAACTGGTTTTATATTTCAGTTGTGAATAGTGCATAAGCTTCATGCATTCCAGTGGCATTTATAGTTTCCTTTGACAGCTTTCATAAAGTTCTTTCAGACAAAAATTAATAAATTATAATTTCCTGTGGGTCTGCCTTAGTTGACCTTTGCTATAGATGATCATATTTGGATGAACAATTAGAAAGGTCAGAACTCAACTGAGACTTTAGGCAACATTCAGTATCTTGACACTAGAGGACAGAAGACATTCCTGTGAATGCAGAATGCCTACCTGAACTCTCCTGGAGAAAGTAGGTCAAACACTATATACAGTTACCTAAAGATGCTTGAGTTCCAAAAACTCAATTGGATTGTAATTCACTCCAAGTACTGAGTGAAAGGAAGGCTGGCAGTTGTTTTGGAAAGGGTAGGTTAGATTCTGTGCAATACTTGAAAGGTTGAATTCAGAAAGGGAGGCAAGATAATTTGGAAGGCTGAAATTTTGTTTTTAAACGATAGCATGGTTAAGTGCATCATGCCATCCTGCACATGTAAAAAGGTGCTGGTAGCTGTACTAAACCTCAGCAGCTGACAATGTTAGCAAGATTCCTGACAGCAGGCATAAGGAAAAAAAAGATTTTTCTCTGTGCTACTCAGGCAACATGAAGGGCTACATGGCTCTAGAGACTTTGCTGACATAGGTGACCAAGAAAGTGATACCAAGGCACCAAGTAGATTCAGTTGCAGTAGGTATTGACTCAGTAAAAGCAGCAGTAAGACTGCACGGCCAGTGGCAATTTACATGAGACCTTATTAGCAAACACAGCTAATAATATCACATCGACAAATGGTAGCTTTTTGTATTTCTGTATTTTCCAGTGTCTGATCAAATCATAATCTCAAAACTGATTTTATTATTTTGCTTGATACTAGCTCTATAGCCTATACTGTTCAAATATCTGAAAATCACCTGGATAACTGAAATTCCAACCCACAGTGATCAGTTCTACCTCAAAAGGAAGAGGAGGAAAGGAAGCCATTGTGGGACTTCTGAGCATTTATATGTATATATACAAATGTGGCTTACAATTAAAATTGTTTTTAAGCTCTCTCGAAATCAACACAGGTTCATATATAGAAATACAAGAGACAAAGATAAATTTTAGATTTTGTAACTTAATGCCTAAGCTTACAAAACGAATGACAATAGAAAAATAAAAGTTACAGTTTTATTTAAAACTAAGTTTAATATCTTCACCAAAGGAAATATTTTCGTATTTTACGTAGTCTCTCTCTAAATATCATAATAACTTCAGAAAGTTTGGGTTGCTTCAGTTTATTTTCTTGTGATCTCGAGATGGAGGTCAAACATAGGGAAAGCAAAGCAGAAGATGAAAACTCATCATATACACTGCTCACTGTAACTACCAAGTTTTTTCCCAGCTGTAGCTCAGATAGATGATTCAAATTACATTAGTATTAGCTTTTCAATTATGCAGAGTTGTCTTAATATTATAGGCAACTATAAAATGGCCCAATTTTTCAGAAACTCTGTGATTGTCAATTACTTTGCAATACTAGCTAGACTGAAAGCAGTATTTCATTATAAATTATTTCAGTGTGAAAGTTTGTCTTAAATATTTTTATCCCAGAGGAAACTGAAAGAGTACATATGTCTTCACAGACTACTACGAACTTTGTTCCTGATAAATCTCATGGTAAATTGCAGTAAGAATTTTCAATTTTCTATTCCTTAGATTGAAAATATAAAACTAAAATCAGTGCAGGTTCAAGTGTGAATATAAGAAATGGACTACTGTTTAATCTGTTCTGTAGAAAAAATATGAAGCATATTCCTAGCTTGTTCACAGCAGGCCTTTAAATATTGAAATTTCTGTATTTTATATTTAAAATCTTTTTGAAGAGGTGGTAGTAATAATGTTGCTTCAGGTTAGCTTTAGGAAAATGACAGAGAAAAATAAAAAAAATTTGTTGCTTTAAGTAAGTGCTCAGAAAATGTGAGTAATTTCTACCAGATCTTGTCACCATAGAAACTGTTAAAATTACAGGACAGATACCAGGCTGTGTTCAGTAAAAGACAAGCACAACCTAAATTAAATGATGTCCAAAAGTACTTTAACACATTGGACTTATGCTGTTACTCTCTGATGAGGCTTATTTACCTGATGTCAACTAAAACTCATTAAATGAGCACCAAATACCCATGGAACTGGGGTCAAAATGAAGTGATAACTTACTTACACTTGAGTGTACTAATGATTAGTTCAGAAATAACAGGTCTGGGACCAATCTGAGCTTTGACCATGCAGTACTTTTCTAGGGGTTTGCTGTATGGCTTTTTAAAAATTATTTTGATTCTTCTGTAGATTTTTATTCCTCAGTTCCTTCTAGCAGTTGTTTTTAGAGTGGGTATGTGAGTCAGGTAATTTTTTATTGACTCTGGCTATTTTTTAATAAAGGTCCTTCTGATGCCTTTCAGGAGCTTCTGAAGGGCACTGCCTATGTTATAATAGACTAGGCTAGACTAATTTCAGTTGTAAGGGACCTGCAACCATCATCTGGTCCAACTGCCTGAGCAATTCAGGGCTGACCAAATGTTAAATCATGTTACTTAGGGCATTGTCCAAATGTCTTTTAAACACTGACAGGCTTAGGGCATCAACCACCTCTCTAGGAATCCTGTGCTAGTGTTTGACCATCCTCTCGGTAAAGAAATGCTTCCCATTGTCCAGTCAAAACCTCTCCTGGTGCAGCATTAAGCCATTGCCATGCATCCTGTCACTGGATCCCAGATACAAGGGATCAACATCTCCCTCTCCACTTTGCCTCCTCAGGAAGCTGTAGAGAGCAATAAGGTTGCCCTTCAGCCTCCTTTTCCACAAACTAGACAAGCCCAAAGTCCTTAAGCCAATCCTCATAGAACCCTCCTTCCATTTTTTTCACCATCTTTGTTGCTCTTCTCTGGACATACTTTCACATTCTTCTTAAATTGTGAGGCCCCATAGTGCACACAGTTCAGGTAAGGCCACACCAATGCTGAATGCAGTGAGATAGCCAACTCTTCTGACTGGCTGGTTATACTGTGTTTGATGCACCGCAGGATGCTGTTTGCTCTCTTGGCTACCAAGGCACACACCTGACTTCTATTGAGCCTGCTCTTAACCAGCACCCCCAGATCCCTTTCTGCAGGACTGCTCTCTACCCACTCCTCTGTTTATACTTGTGTCAGGTATTACCCTGTCCTAGGTAGAATCCGGCATTTGAACTTGTTAAATTTCATCCCTGATTGATGTTAGCACCTTTCTAATTTGTGAGTCCTTCATTTGATAGCTGTTGTCTGATTGGTGGGTTGCTGTGCAAAAGTGGCCTTCAGAGTAGGAACTAGTGAGCATCTGGAGGATCTTGGCTGGGGTGAGGTGGCTGTTGATGCCCAGAGACTTCAGCAGGCAGCAGAGCCCAGAAGCTGCCATAGGCTATGTGGGAGTGCACACACAGATGACCCACAGGGCTTGGTTCTCTGGCTGGGAATGATACTTGGGCACATCAGAGGCTGTGACCCAGACAAAGCTTCTGAGAAGGTGGCTGCTTTCTGGATCTCAAGCAGCTGTGACTGCCTGGGTGTGGCATCACTGGTCTCACATGTGGGAAATGAGTGGCAGTGAAAACTCCGAGTGGAAATTTGTCCTGCATCATGGGTCACAGCAACCCCATGTAACATTACAAACTTGGGGAAGTGTGGCTGGAAAGCTGCCAGGCAGAAAAGGACCTGAGTGTGTTGGTCAACAGACAGCTGAACATGAGTCAGCAGTGTGCCCAGGAGGCCAAGAAGGCCAATAGCATCCTGGCTTATATCAGAAATAGTGTTGCCAGCAGGAGTAGGGAAGAGAATGTCCCCCTGTACTTTGCACTGGTGAGGCCACACCTTGACTACTGTGTTTAGGACCCCTCACTACAAGAAGGACATTGAGGCACTGATGCTCCAGTGCCTCACTGTCCTCAATGTCCAGAGAAAAGCAATGAAGCTGGTGAAGGGTCTGGAGGACAAGCCTTATGAGGGAGCTGGAGAAGAGTTTGGAGAAGAGGAGGCTGTGAGGAGACCTTATCACACTCTACAGCTACCTGAAAGGAGGTGGTAGCGAGGTGGGGGTTGGTCTCTTCTCCCAAATAACAAGCAATAGCATGAGAGGAAATGGCCTTAAGTTGCACCAGGGGAGGTTTAGATTAGATAGTAAGAAAAATTTCTTTACTAAAAGAGTGGTCAAGAATTGGACCAGGCTGCCCAGGGAAGTGGTGGAGTCACCATCCCTGGAAGTACTTAAAAGATACGCAAATGTGATGCTTAGGGACATGGTTTAGTGGTGGACTTGACAGTGTAATTTTTATGGTTGGACTTGATGATCTTGAGAGTCTTTTCCAACTTAAAAGATACTATAAGTTTTGAAATATTAGAAGGGAGAGGTGATCAGGCTGTGTGTTACTAGAGAGGATAAAAGGGTGTCTCTGTTTAGGGCTCAGAGAAAACCCCAGGGAGCAGGATTCTCTCTCTATTGTCCCCTACCCTCCCAGGGGAGGATTAAAAAAAAGGGAATAGAGAAAATATGCTTCACACAAGGTTGGAAGTTAAGACTATAACAAGTTTAATGAAAACAACATGGGAAAGGAAAAGGGAATTAATAAGGGACAAAGGATATTTAACTATGTGCAAAACCTGATCCCAGTAGTCCCAAGTGGAAGTGTCTGAGCACTGCCTTGTGGCCGCTGTGACTCATCACCAGGGACCACAGTGGGGCCAGGGAGTGGATGGTCATGGATGCTGCTGAGCACGTGGAGGTAGACCCAGCCATTCCGAGACGTGACAGGAAAACCGCCCCGGAAGCCAGGAAAAAGCCCGTGAAAACCTTGGACCTCCTTGATTTTTTTGTGTGTTTTTTTTTTTTAGACTGTGGCCAGAAAGGGGAGGGAACAGTACTGATCTCTGACCCCCCAGGGTCTTACAGCTACCATATGTCCTTCCCTTTCAGGCCGTTAACCCTTAAACCATAACAAAGGGGTGTTGACTGGGGCTTTATAGAAGCTTTGCAGAAGGAAGAGCCCGAGTTCTGTGATGTAGGGAAGGAAAGAAGGACATATAGAGGCTATATTTAAGTGACTCATGAATGGAGACCTTCAAGATGGGAGAGGCTTGAAGCATTTGACTTTAAGAAGCGGGAGAAAGGCTGCTTCTCTGATGTTAGATATGAATTTGTAGAAATGGCTACTGTACACTAATACAGAGGAACAGGGTCTTTTAAGGATGACCTATGAGAGAGCTGGGCCTGAATAGCACCAAGATGGAGATTCTCTTCTGCTGGGAATGGAACGACCTAGCTTCTGACCAGATATGTCGTCACAGAAATCCTACTGCTTGCTGTGGATTTGAGGCGTGGATTTGTGGTGTTGCAGAGAGACTGCAGAGGGCCTGAGGGTGTTAACTCTTACTGTGAGAGGTAGTGAGAAAACTGGCTGATGACATTGTAAGTCTGCTCTTTGTCATCTATGGATGGTTATGGAGGCCAGGAGAGGTCCTTGATGACTGAACACAGACAGACAGATGTTGTACTCATCTTAAAGGGTAAGTGGGAATATCAATGGAACTCCAGGTAAAGGCTGGTCAACCACACTTCAATCTGGTAATACCTCAGTGTGAATGGAATATCTACTGGCCACAGGTGAAGGTGGTGGGGAATGGACATGAATTTACCAAGGGTAAACCAAGCTTGACTAACCTGACTGTCCATTATAATAAGATTATAATTTGCCACTGGGATTATGGATGTAGGGAGAGGCTACAAAGATGATTAAGGGAGTGGAGCATCTCCCTTATGCGGAAAGGCTGAGGGAGCTGGGTCTCTTTAGTTTGCAGAAGAGGAGACTGAGGGGAGACCTCATTCATGTTTATAAATATATAAAGGGTGAGTGTCACGAGGATGGAACCAGGCTCTTCTCGGTGACAAACAATGATAGGACAAGGGGTAATGGGCACAAGCTGGAACACAGGAGGTTCCACTTAAATTTGAGAAGAAACTTCTTCTCAATGAGGGTAACAGAGCACTGGAACAGGCTGCCCAGAGAGGTTGTGGAGTCTCCTTCTCTGGAGACATTCAAACCCCGCCTGGACGCCTTCCTGTGTAACCTCATCTAGGTGTTCCTGCTCTGGCAGGGGGATTGGACTAGATGATCTTTTGAGGTCCCTTCCAATCCCTAACGTTCTGTGATTCTGTGAGAGCAGTTGCTATTTTCTGCCATGACTAAGGAAGACTTCGAGGCTGCTTATGAGAGCATCATTCTATTCAAAGTGTTAAAGTGTAGATAGGTGGAATAATATTTTTGGGAGAGTGCTGGCTGGGCAGTTGGGTGCCAAGGGGTTAACAGTTTGTAATCTACCTGCAGGTCAGTTGCAAGTGGTGTTCCTCAGGGGTTTATCTTGAGACACATCTTGTTTCATGTTTTGAGCAATAACTTGAACAAGGTAAAAGAATACACCTTCATCAAGCTTGTGGATGACACTGAACTCTGGTTTACAGTTGGTATGCTCCAGGCCAGAGCTCTAAATGATATTTCTGTATGGATGAATGCTGTTGATAGTTAAGATGCAAGTGATTGACTTGGCTTGGGGACCAGTGTCCTTCTTTGTTATACTCTAACACTTGTTACTTCCATTACAGTCAGTTCAACAAATTTTATTTTGCAGAAATTCTGAAATTATCTTTATTATTATTATGAATTATATTCTGATGACAAGCCTGTATGATTATGTGGTGTTTATGGAACATTTGTGCTTTGATCTGTATTTTAGCCATATGTATGTGTACACACAGAGGTGTGCATTCATATATAAAATGGTGTATCACTATAAAGTTTTTGTGACATCTGCTGTTTTTTTGAACTGACAAAGTAACTCAGTTCTTTTCATCATAGTAGTTCACTTCTTTTTAAGTAAGGCATAGTGAAACACCTTACTTTTAAAACTGGTTTGCTCTATTTTTAATTCTGAGGGATTATTTCTTGTGTCGGTTCACTGCATCAGTCAGTATTTTGTTACCCAAGCAGTTTTAATCAATGGTGTTTGGATAACTTGACCTTGTTACCTGAGGAATATAATCCAGCATAATGCTCTCTGAACCGGTGTTCAGTGTGCTGGTACATTCATACAGTGCAGGGTAACAATGTGGATGTTAAATTCCAGAAACAGGTCAAATATGCTGGCATGGCTGAGGATTCCTGCTCATTAGTATGAACTTTCAGTGCTATCCTGAAGTATCTACATTGCTTTCAGTTCTAAAAGTGAGTATAGTCATTTAAATGCCATTGTGCTGGCACTATCAGTTTTTCATCATATAGATGTGATGAGGTAAGCATAACAAAGTAAATCTGCTAATCCTGTAGAGAGTTCTACAGTGATGCGACTTACACCAGAACACTGCAAAAATCTGGTTGCAAATCTGAGAGTTGGATTTCAATCGTATTAGTACTTGTCAAAATAACTCTATATAATTATCTCTGTAGAAAAGAAGCTTTCTGCACAATTAAAAAATCTAAGTTAGTGGCTACTATAAGGGATTTCTAAAATTGCTTTGGATCAAGATGGGTGAATTTTGCATTACATTTTTAATGTACCTGTTTACACAAGTGCTCTCATAGCTAAAACCACTCCCAAAAATGTCAATTGAAAGTTAATAATTTTTGAACCAAGGAGTAAAATACATGCAATTATTTCTAATAAACTGTTCCAGTTACACTTCTAATCTGGCAAATGGCTGTTATCATTGTAGGGCGGGACTCACCTTGGTTTTCCTGAGTGCTTATCCCAGCTGTGTATTCTGTGGTTCTTAAGAATCAACTCCTAAACAGGATAGAGTGCTGTGCTGTAAACTGCAGTGATTAAGAGCCTGCAACAAATTTGTTGTCTGGTTGTAGATACCTAGAATCATATGAGATGCCAAGGGTGTCCAGCCAGGTTTCTGAAAACTGTTCAAGAAGACCCTTGGTCTGCTGAAGATGCTGTAATACACCAGGCAGCCTGTGACAATATAACTTCATTAGAAGTTGTGCTGGTTTTGGCTGGGATAGAGTTATTTTTTTTTAATAGCAGCTTGCACGGTGCTGTGTTTTGTATTTGTGACCAAAACAGTGTTGATGACATGGGGTTGTTTTAGCCACTACTGAAGCTTTTCTGCTTCTCATACTGCCCTACCAGTGAGTAGGCTGGGGATGCACAAGAATTTGGGAGGGAACACAGCTGGGACAGCTGACACCAACTGACCAAGGGATATTCCATACCATATGATGTCATGCACAACATATAAAGCTGGGGGGAATATTTGGAGTGATGGTGTTTGTCTTCCCGAATAACTGTTACACATGATGGAGCCCTGCTTTCCTGAAGCTGGCTGAACACCTGCCTGCCTATGGGAAGTAGTGAATTAATTCCTTGTTTTGTTTTCTTTGTGCACATGGCTTTTGCTTTCCCTATTAAGCTGTCTTTATCTCAACCTAGCAGTTTTCTTACGTTTACCGTTCCCCTTCTCTCCTGACTCACTGTGGGGAGAGTGAACGAGTGGCTGTGTAGGGCTGAGCTGTCTGCTGGCCTTAATCCACAAAATATTATTATGGTCTAACACCCAAATTAAGCACACATACCCATGCAGTGTGAAGCAGGAGGATGGGAAAGGTCATCTGACACACAATACCAAGTGAAAGTTTTCTATCTCTGTGAAAACCCTGGAGAGTATTCAAAGTTCACAGGCCAGCTTATATCCTTCTTGATGGAGGGCTCTTAAAATTAACAGGAGTACAAATTTAAAATCCAAAACACTTACCTTTAATTACAGATATGAGGCATCTAATCAAATTTGATAAGTATTAATTTTCCTTGTTGACTGCATACAAATTGTAAATTATAAGGAATAATTTATATTAGTTTACTAGGATTTATTTCCTTCATTCTATCACGCTTTAGTTGGGTCCCAGCTCAGCTGAGAATTATGAGGTTTACCTACATGTACGACTACTCCATGAAAACCATTGTGTGTAGAAACAGGACTGTTATGAACATCAGCATGATTTAAGGAAATAAAAAATATATGCTTCAAGTACTCTTGTTCTGAAAACAACTCTTCTATATTTCATCTTTTAGTCCTTCTTCAATCACAAAATATTAACAGAACTATTTCTTCCTTTTGCATGGTGAATTTGGAGTTGAGTAGACAATGATTAATTTTAAAAGACTTTATACATAAATTTGTTAAAAAATCAGCTGTGCCATAGGGTGAAAATAATGGACTGAAAAAATTAATCCCTGTACTTTAGGAAAGATGTATTAGAGGCCAGTAAATCTGCACAAGCCAGAAGAGTGACAGTGTAAGGTGCCTCCTGCTGTGCTGGTGGTCCAAAGAAGGACTGGGTCACACCAAGGAATGTCTAGGGGAAGGAAAGATAACTAGCAGCCAAGACAAAAGAGGGAGACAACTTCAACACTCATCTATTCCCAGCAAAGAGGAAGAAGAACAAACACTCCTCATGAATATCAGGCTCCTTTTGTGAATGGCTCAGAATGCCAATAGTTTGCTGTAACTCTCCCTGCTTACCCTCCCCACATGCATACATGACACACAAGTCCTCTGGATGAAGAAGTCCTGGAAGGTTGGGCATAAACCAAAGTCAAGAGATAGAGACTAGGAGGGGTGGGCAAGTGGGAGAGGATAGGTTGGATCTATATTGAACTGTATGGTTAGTGAGGCTTCTCTGTGTGCTTTTATAGTATCTTGTGTCAGTCACGCTAGCAGTAGGTTCTTAGTGCCAGATGCATGGTGAGGTACACTTTGTCTATAGCAGGACTCTGTACTTTTGGAAGGTAAGGAAAAATAAAGGATAACTTTACCAGTGTATTCAGCATGGACAATCATAAATTCAGTCCATTGTAGTTGTTTAACAGCAACAAAGAGAAACTGCTGTTGGTATCCTATTCTTCCCAATGAACCTTACTTAAAATGTTAAATTTTCTTGTGAACCTGAGGTTTATTAGTGGGTGAGTCTTGCCATGTTTCCCTTCCAAGTAAGATGCATGAACTTTAGATAGGTGTAACAGACTTTCACATCTGAAATGTCTTGGCTCTGTTTACAGGAGCTGCATACACAAACAATCTTAGAGCAGTTTATCTGTTGGTGGGAGTGGGGTGGGAGTATTTACTTGGTCATGTGTCCTGTTCTCCGAACATACCTATTTCTTTATTGCCTATGAAGTAGCCTGGGCAGCTGTTAACAGTGTAGGCACTGACACCATCATCAGCTCCACTACTTCTGTCTTTGAATGTTATTTGGTATTATTAATAATGTCATATAGGGACATCATCTCTTGGGCTGTGTGATAATTTTGGACTGCATTTTTTTTCAGTATTGGAAGTTCGAACTCCATGCCCTTAAAACTTAGAGGAAAATCTTTCCTCTGTGGATTGGAAAAAAACCCCAGCGTTCTGCTGGAAAGCATTACAGCCTTTCCTTATTGATTTTCAAAAGCCTAACAGCAAGCTCCAAAGACTTTCTGCCCTCTCTGCTATCCCTACATGTACATGTGTGCAAGATGGTGGATGTCTAAGTGAAATTTTAATACTTAAGCTCCATACAGTGGAATTTTCAGCAGTAAAATCAGAAGCTATGGCTTTCAGAAGGTACAAGTTTCATTCTTGCTCAATATGGTTTTGAAACAAGGCAAATCTGATTAGAAAACTTAAGAACCTCTATTCAACATAATTCAGTTAAATATCTTTATAATTAATATGTAAAGATTGTACATGAATAGAAGTCAGAAACATTTTTAAGTGTGCAGTTGAACATGTGAAAAGCCCTAATGAAAAACAAATTACAAATATCACTTTCATAGAGTAAGTGTAACATTTAGTGTTAACAGGGTTTTTAAACTTTTCCCAATTAGTTTTAATGTACTTTCTAGTTGGAATGGCTTTTTACATTTTATTAATGCTTTATTTCTTTTTCCTGTAAAGAGGTTGAAGGGTTAAGCTGTGTTTGGATTTTGCTTGTTGAAAATGTTAGAGTCCTTAGCACCATTACTTTAACTGAAGCTAGAGAAATCTTGCTAAGGACACAAATTATCTCATGAATTAGTAACTCACAGCAAGTAACTTGATGCCAGAAAACGTGCTTACAAGAAGCATTATTTCTTATGACAGCTTCAGTAGATCTCAGATCTACCTATGCTGTTCTATTTCATTGTTACATGTTAATTTATATTAATAAAGTTGAAGTCAGAATCTCAGTCTTCAAGAAACGGTGAAATTGCATTTAACTTCTCAATTTGCTGTGGCTTTACACAGTGGTTGTAATTGTTCATGGTCTTACTGCAAATAGAAAGTAAACTGGTGTAAAACTTTTCCAGTATCTGAGGAGGTACAGTTAATAACAGTTCTTCTTTAGCTGTAGTACTTAATTGGTTTCAGTAGCTGTAGGTGCTTCCACCCACCCATTACATTCCCCACTAATATAGCACAAATGATTGCAAGTGTTGTGTAAGATTTCTGAGTGTAACAGGATCTGTGCAGCACCTTGGACCTTGGTTATTCTTATGGAGGAATGGTAGAGGTGTTTATCCTCGCTGTTTCTGTGCTTTCACTTCACATGGTTTACTTAGAGAGCTTTTCATACATCAAGTAGATTTCCCTTATCTGTTAAAGTGTTGCCCTTGGAAGGTGCTTTTATATCAGAGTACAGAATCACACAGAATCACAGAATTATTGAGGCTGGAAAAGACCTCTGAGATCATCAAGTCCAGCCTATGACCTAACACTACCACATCGGCTAGAGCATGGCACTAAGTGCCACATCCAGCCTTTCCTTAAACACCTCCATGGATGGTTACACCTCCTCCCTGGGCAGTCCATTCCAATGCCTGACCGCCCTCTCCATGAAAAAGTGCTTTCTAATATCCAGCCTGAACCCCCCATGGCGCAGCTTCAAAATCCATCATTAGGTACAAAAACAGTCACTGCATGTATGAAATTTGATAATCTTTAACTTAAGCTACCATTTACTAGTTTTCATTATATGGTGTACTTCCACTGTGTATTGGGTTGCTTCAATTATTCAAAGCCTCCCCTCCCTACCTCCAGCTCCTTTGCATGACTTTCCTGTGCTATATAATCAACTGTATTTGCTTCTGAAGAGCTAACAATCTTCTTGCTAGATCTCTTTCTTAGAGTATTTCTGTTTACGTAGGACCTATGTGTTCTCTAGGCTTGTATAACCTTGAATAACTGGAACTGAACATGTTGGCTAACATGGAAGTCCAGATGTTAAAACTGCATTTGGCTATACATCTTAGAGCTTGCAGCTGTTATCATGTTGGTTTTCCTCGTACAGAATACAGCTGGCAGCAGTGACCTGTGCATCTGTCGCTGTATTTTTAAAGGCTTGCCCTAACTACAGTACAAAATTTGGAGCTTTGGCACATACAAACTTTCAAGGCTGGCTGTTGTGAAAGCAGCCACTCCTGAAAGAAACCTTATGTTCTAATAGGATCTTCCTGCAGTACTGCTTATGCCAGACCCAGCAGGAGGGCTTCATTTCATCATCTGGAGGTTTGTGTCCTTGTGTACCATTTAGCAGCTTTTGCAGGGTTATCCATGCAACTTTGCTGCCAGTGGTGACTGCATCTTTGTTTCTGGCTCTAGGAGAGCCAGAAGATGTAGAGAAAACTAGGAACAGAATGACTCTCAGAGTGGATCTCATGGTACATGAAGGTCTAAATCCATTCTGTCAGTGTGTTTCAAGGTCTGGCAAAACTAGCATAGTGTTTTTTCAGAAGGAAATCTGATCTTTGGGCTAGTATTTGTAGGCTTGCTTAGATTACCTCTCCTGTCTAAAACCTACCTTTACTAGAATATAGAACTCACTCTGGAGTCTAATACAGTAATAATGTTCTTTTCTATTATTATTTTTTAAACTGGAGTTCTGTTCCATCATGCACAACAGAGCCCAGCTGAGACCCATGAGACAGGCTTTAATGGTAGCAAATTTCTCACACGTTTACTGAAATAATCTGTTTGCATCCTGAATCAGAAGAGTAGATTTTCCCACTGAACATCTGCTTCACAGTTGGAGATGATGTGTCTTCATGTGCATATCCTGTTAAAAACAAAATCAATCCCATTGTCTCTTTGAATATGACAATTAGGAATTGAGTAATATAAGGAGAAACATACATACTAAACAAAAGAGTTTCTTTTCAATATGTTTAATGAAACTGTGCAGCTCTTTGCTGCAGAATATTATGGTTCGCTAAAAGTAAGGTCAGATAACTGGCCAAGATCATGTAAGTGAAAAGCATCTAAAGGTATTGAATGTGGAGTTTTTTCACAGCTGACTTATTTCAAAGTTCCTTATGCAGGGAGCCAATATAATGAACCCAATTCCACAGGATACTCTGAATCATGAAGATAATAGGTGACTTGCTGAAATACATGAACACCTGGAGCTAAGAGGCTCTAGTCCCAATGATCATGTCCAGTGAATCACTGTATCTTCTAAGTTATATTTTATGCCACTGAAATCACACAAAATTGAAGATGTGTTGTGGTCCAAGTTGTCCCTATATATATATGGTTCATTTGGCACCTCATAATTATTCTCCTTTCCAATAATAGAACTGTTAATAGTACTGGTTTCAACATGTGGTGAAACTACCAGCTCTCTATGTGTACAACTTGCAAGCAAGTATTCAGTTTATAATTCAAGAATAAAAAAGCCATATTAAAAAAAACAACCCACAAAGGTTGGTCTGGCAACACTCAGTGCTATCCCAGCTGAATTTCAGGACCTTGGCTCCCCATATGACATTCAGAATCCTCAGTGAGATGACTCTAAGTCTGAAAAATGGGGCAGCCAGCCATAGGCGTCTGTGTCCAAGTCCTAAAATAATTGACAGCTGGTTTATGTCATTAACATAGGTCTATCTCCTTGTTAATATCTCCTGTCTTCATCACCATGTCTCTTACTAATGAGACATCAAACTCAGCCTCTAAACACTGAGACTCTCATCTGATGAACTGCATCTTTCACAGAACACTGGCAAAATTTAGAGCTAAAAATGTCACATTAAGTCCTCAGCTGATGAAGGATGGTATATCTTCTTTAATTCAACTGTATAATGCATCATAAGAGATTCTGGTCTCTGGTGTATTCGTTTAGACATACAAAAGACACAGGAAGCTGAAATTTAAATGGCCAGTCATAAAGTTAAATGAAACCAGTAGTATTTTTTGTTTTAAAATTGTCTTGCTTAGGGAGGAAACTGTGCTCTCTACAGCTCAGTTGTATAGGCATCTTGGCAGTCAAAAAACAATCTTTCGGTTATCATAGAATCATAAAACTGTTTGGAGTGGAAGGTACCTTAAAAATCATCTAGTTACAACCCACTTGCTGTGGATAGGGATACCACCCATTAGACCAGGTTGTCCAAAGCCCCATCCAACCTGGCCTTGAACACGTCCATGGAGGGGACATCCACAGCTTCCCTGGGCAACCTGTTCCAGTGCCTCAGAATGCTTATAGTGAAGAATTTCTTTCTAATGTCTAATCTAAATCTACCTTTTTCCAGGTTAAAGCCATTCCCCCTTGTCCTATCAGTACATGCCCCTGTGAAAGGTCCCTCTCCAACTTTCTTGCAGATCCCCTTCAGGAACCTTCAGCTTTTCAGGCTTCTATAATGTCTCTCCAGAGCCTTCTCTTCTCCAGGCTAAACAATGCCAGCTCTCTCAGCCTGGCCTCACAGGAGAGGTGCTTCACCCTCCTGATCATCTTTGTGACCCACCTCTGGACTCACTCCAACAGTTCCACGATCTTCTTATTCTGTGGGCCCCAGAGCCAGATGTAGTACTGCAGGTGTGGTCTCAAGAACAGAGTAGAGGGGGAGAATCACCTCCCTTGACCTGCAGGTCACATTTCTTTTGATGCAGCCCAGGATACAGTTGGCTTTCTGTGCTTTCAACACATATTACTGGCTCATATTCAGTTCTTCATCCACCAATACCCCCAAGTTCTTCTGTGCAGGGCTGCTTTCAATCAACTTATCACTCAGACTTTATCCATGTTTGGGATTGCTCCAACACAGGTACAGGACCTTGCACTTGGCCTTTTTGAAAATTCATGAGGTTCACATAGTTCTACCTCTAAAGCTGTCAATGTCTCCCTGGACAGCATCCCCTTCCTCTAGCCTGTCTACTACATGACACAGGAGATCTCCACTTAACTGTAGCAGATCCTGGATTTTAACTTGGTTTTGGAATGCAGTCCCATGTTGGCTATGATACTAAGGAAATTAGAAATATATCATTGCTCTTACTGAACAAGATCCTCAAAAGAGTCAATATGCAAAAGAACCTATGTGCATACCTTAAACCCTAGTTCACATTTGTTTCAGACAGCCTTCTTGGGAACCTCAGTCAGGTGTTTTGCCTAAAAGACTGTTTCTACCAGATATCCTCAGTAACAATCCTTGTAACTTGCCTAGAATTAACATCTCTGATTTCTAGGATTGGCTCAGATTACACCTATTTAATGAAACATGTTAGTTCATACCTCCAGTCTCCTTGTGTAGTCTTTCAGAAGTTAAAGAGAACATTTCTTTCTGAAGGTTAATCTTTTCTGTCCGACTGCAAAAGACAGCCTGGTTATTCTTAAATTACTTCTGTTATGTATGCATATGCATCTTTGTAAAGAAGGAACCAGCTGCTCAATTTACTTGGCTAACAATGATCATCTGTCCTGAAAAGCCTTTCTTCTTTTCTGTTGGGATATTGCCTGTCAGTGGGAAATGTATCTTAAACTTGCATGAGACCTTTCACTCTGTATCAGTCTGTTAAGTTTACGAAGTTTATAAATGGGAGAGATATGTGTACCTACCACTAACTCTTGACAGAGCACAGACATGGTTATAATTAATCACTCTGGGGTGTCAGTGGATTAAGGAATATTGATTCCCCCTGTCCTTCTTAGAAAGATGTTATACATGCATGGCATCATCTTGTTGACTCTAAGTTTTATAACTAGATGATTATAAAATAACATTACAGTTAGATTTAACAAGGAAAAATTTGAGTGACAGTGGAGTAATCGCCTAAGATATAATACAGAATCCTTGTTGCTCAAGACATTTAAAATTTGAGAGTGCAGCTGACTTTTTCTATCTCTGACTCCTATTTTTCAAGCTTTCTTTTCAAACAGCCTCATCAAGCATTTGTCTTTGATATTTTTATTTGACCAATGATTTTCTGATGTTTGGTAGAACTTACTTTGCAGAGAATACAAAAAGAAAGATTTTTAGTTTTAATATTCTAAATTTAGTTATAATAATTTTTGGTTGAAGGCGTAATACATTTAATGCTCTTATCCTGACTCAGGAGAGGCAGTGAATTGAAAAGAAGGATAACATTAATTCAAATATAAAAAAAGTTTCTGATTTTTAATTTAATATTACATTTCTTAATACTGCACTTATTTTTATTTATAGTACCTTTAAAATAACAGCTTCTGACAGGAGGTAGCTCTGTAGTATTTAATTGCTTCTAGCTTTAAGCTTTATCATGGAAGAGCTAACTCACTGGGAAAGTGCATGGCACGAAGAAAGTGTGTGTTCAACAATGGATTCTACAAAAGATGTGCTTCCGAGAAACTTTTTACAGAATCCATGTTTCTAATTGAACTGGGTTCAAGTAGACAGGGAGGACTATTAAAATCCTCTCATTTGCAACATCATAAAATACTGTCTTACTGATGTCATTCTTTTGCAAACTGATGATAGTGGTTTAAGGGTATGTTTGAGTGCATTAGTAACAGGAAGATGCCACTGAACAGAAGGTAAGAATTTCTGTAAAATCCATTGAATTACACCGTGGTTTTGGAACTGTATAAACTATGTTAAAAAGCATATATAATAAAGCAAAGGCGTCTATACGAAGAAGAGTAAAGAATGGAAGTATCAGCAAAAAATATATACTCAGTTATGCAACTAGAATACCTTCTGTCACCTATGCTGGAGAAGATCCATTCACAGAATCACAGAATCGCTCGGTT
>NW_010157593.1:0-473 GCF_000695765.1 Mesitornis unicolor
ATTCACATGAGGTTTTCAGTCATTGACGGGGATTTTCAGTCATTCACAGGGACATTCGGTTGTTCATAGGGAGTTTCAGTCATTCACAGGGTGTATTTGGTCGTTCACAGGGGTATTTGGTTGTTCATAGAGGGTTTTCAGTTGTTCACAGAGGGTTTCAGTCATTCATGGGGGGTATTTGGTCATCCACAGAGGGTTTTCAGTCACTCTAAAGTGGTTTTCAGTCATTCATGGGGTCTCTTGCTCTCAAAACCACCTTTCAAGTGCCAGTGCCCTGAGGCCGTTGTCCAGGTGAGCTTGGCCGCGCTTTTCTTTCTGCCTTCACCTTCCCCACCATCGCCCTCCAAGCAGCCCCAGGGGTCCTTGGGGGTCCCTCCCATGAGCCCGGGCAGCCCCTTTCCCTCTGGGGACCCCAGGAACAGACCCAGAAGGGTCCAAATCCGGAGCTGTGGGAGCTGCTTTCCACATTGACC
>NW_010157594.1:0-34954 GCF_000695765.1 Mesitornis unicolor
TCACCAAGGATTGTTAGCTCAAATTAGGAGGGGGAAATAAAAGCCTTAAAAGCCTTTGTTACATGGCGAAGTTAAGAAGTTTGAGTATTTGGCTGACCAGATTTCTGCGATGGTGCTCCCCCGGCGCAATTGTGGAGGGATTAATTGCCGTAATTGGCATCTGCAGAAGACGCCGTTTGTTTATATTGATACCGATACTTTTTTTTTTTTTTCAAAGATGGGTTTTCTCTTCCCTTGTATCAAAGGACTGCCCGAGTAGGTTAAACGTAGTAAGTACTAAAGCGTGTAAGTTGTGTCGGAGAGGAGGCCGGCTGGCTTTTAAAATGGATGGTGAGCTTTGTGCTGAGCTGGGAGCACAGGGTGCTGGGCTTGTGAACTCGGAGCGCTTCACCTCCAGGACAGGATCGTCCCGGTGACAATTTGGAGTTGTTCCGGCAGCGCAGGGGGTGGGGAGGGGGGAGAAGCGCGTTTTAATCTAATGAAATCCCTACACTGGGGCACCTGGGGGTGGCACCGATTCTGTACCCATTGTTTTTTCTACACAAAGCTAATGGCTGTTGAGAAGCCTGGGAGAAAATACTGCAACAGAGATGATTATTCTGTCCTTTGCTCTGCCACCCTAACTTAATGGCAGGTCTAGAAAGGGGTTTTGAGACTTGAGTTATTCGCTGTTGCTGGTTTTTGTTTTGTTTTGGGGTTTTTTTTTGCCCTCGAGCATTTATTTTTTTACTTACCGTTCTGTCCCACTTGGGCACTTTTTTTGCAATTTCCTTATCCTGGATGTAATCTGCTTTCTTCAGAATGTAAGAATGGGTATGCAAAGCTTATCCTTCCTTCCTAAAGGCAGGGCTTAAGAAAGAGAATTTGTTGTTTTCTGTTTCCTGTAGATCGAGTTCAAAGTTGGGGATGTTTCTGATAAAGCAGTAAGGAAAATTCAAATAGCTTCTGTCGTAAGGTACGTTTTAATCGAAAGCATAAAGCCCTGTCTGTGGTACGCTCATCCTGGGGTGGTGAATGTGCAGTCGAGCAAAGATGGCTAAGCAAAAAGGAAGGATGTGAGCTCACCAGATAACTTATTGAAAATCTCAAGCGTTTCTCAAGAACCTGGCTTGTTGTAGAAGGGTTTAGCTTTGACAGTGTCCATGTTCAGGGAGAAGACTTTCCAGCCCTGTTTGTTAATGATAAAACTTTGGCTGATTGTTTGTGTGGGTGTGTGTATATGTGTGTGTGTGTATATATATGGTGCACCTCAATCTGGCCTATGTCAAATCCTTTATTCCTCGTCTCTTCCTGTGCCTGTATTTGGATGGTGTTTAGCTCTTGGTAGTTAAAGCGAAGCTTACTGCTTGTCTAATTACGTGCTGTGAGACGCAGAAATGATGGAATTTGACCGAGTGTGTGTCTCAGCATTACATAAGTGAAGTTCAGTCATAAAGTAACTGGAAGTGTGGATTCATTTACTGATTCGTTTGAATCCGTTTTTCGATACGGTCTCGAGCGTGTCTCTTTTATACAGAGCTCAAGATTCCATGAGAAATGAAGCATCAGCAACGCCACTGAGTTACGTGGGTTCTAGCTGTTCTTCAGTAGTTGTACGGATTTCTTGTGCTTTGGGTTTCCCCTGCATGCGCTACAAGGAGCGAGTTGGTCTCGGTGCGCAGAGTGGGTAAAACAGCATTGCTGGAAGCTTTGTTTGCTTCTTGACTTGATTTCATTCACATTTAAGGCTTTTGTTGAGAAGTATGCTGATTTTTCTCAGTTTTTGTTGAACAGACTAGTATGTGGATGGCTGATGCTATGAAAAGTTTTTCCCCGGGTCTGGTATGACATTTCACTGCTAACTGTATTTCTTCCATCGTTTTAAGTAAATGAGCCATTTAAGGTTACTTGGTAGTGGCTTGCAGCTGGTAGAGACGTGAGGAAAATGAATCTTGGATTGCTTTAAGTCCTTACTTGTAACATAAAATAAATCTTTTTAATGGTATGGGTGCTAAATAAAAATAAGAAGCAGAAGGATTTTAAAAAGTGATTTCTTGAGTGCTCGGTCTGAGTCTTCAGATGGTATCAAACAGTGGAATTTAACATCCTGACTTGAGTGGCTTACAGAAAATCTTCAGCTTTTCAGTTTCTCAGAGCTGGGACTTGAAACCTGACATCAAGTGTCTAAGGGGATGATGTGAAAGAGCAGGGCTTTGCTGCTGGATCTCTGCCACTGAGGTCTAGCTCCAGAATTCATTCAGGAAGCCCAGGTCCTGTGCCGCTGGCAATGGGGGGCAGTGGCTACTGCTGGTTTTTCTTAAACCTGTGTGAGGTCTTCAGGATTGTATGTGGCATTGTTTGTTGTCTGTTAATTTCTCTCAGTGCTGGTGGAACTGAGCCACCATTGCTGGAGTCGAAAGCGAGTACAAACCCCTTTTGTATGTACTCAAACTACACCTCTCTACGTGTTGTAAGAAGAGGAGAAATCTTTCAGTAAATCTCCTGTAGAGTCTCCCCACAGGTAAGGGGAGGGCAGTGTGGTTTCTGATTTACAGAACACTGGCTTTGCTGCTTTTTGGATTTTTCAGGATTGTTTGCCTTGACGTAGGGCTTGCCTGTGGTGTCTGTTCCCTGCCACTTCCTCAAACATGAAACAGTTTCAAATTCCTTCAGTAAAGGTGATCAGAAGTTACTTTCCAGCGCTCACTAAAGATGAAGACAATTCCTCCTTGTAATCAAGGCACTGAAAACCGGGAGAGTAGCTGTGGAGGATTTGCCTAGTGCAGATATTTACTGTAATTTTGCACTGTTGGTGCATTGGTTTCCTTTTGTCAGTGAAGGTATGAATATTTGGCCGCATGTTGATGGAAGCAGTGGGAGGGTTTTTGGGTTTTGTTTACAGCCATGGTTGCTTTGCCCTTTTAAAGCACAGTGTCTGCAGGCAGGGTCTCTTGGTTGGCATGCCTGAAATAACAACAACCAGCGCGCACTGAGCGGTGAGCTCTAGTGAAGGTGTGATCAGATGGTCCAGGTTGCCAGGTGGTCTGGAACAGAGTGATGGGAGGGTAAGAAGCTTTTATTTCAAGTACTTTCGATCTTTTTTAGCAACTCTGCCTTCTGTATAAATGCTCTTCCTTTATGGTGTTTCCAGAGGCACATCCTGGACCATTTTGGATGGCGGGGAGGGAACAAGTATAGCTGCATGCTGTTAGCAGCAGCTTAAGCCTGACAGTTAAGTCAGCTATTGGTATAAAGGTGGAGGTGTGGATAATCCACTTTATTCCCTCATTTAATTGCCACCCCCAAGTTCTGTTTGGTTTCTCTTCTCAGAAATGTCCATCAGGGGCTTATTTAGGGTAGGCTAAGATCAAAGTAAAGCATGTCCTTCGTAAGCCTTGAGAAGCTGAGGAGCACATTTGCGTGCTGTGTTTCTGCTGCCACCAGAAGAGAGGCCAGAGAAGACCGCGTAAGACCTCACTCGGCAACACAACAGCGTGCACGTACTTAGAGGTGCTTGCTTCCTCCTCTGCACGCTGTGAAAGCAGCCGTAGACCTTTGTTCCTCCCTATCCTTGAACTGTAATGCATGGAGTTTATAAGGCTGTTTCCAGGACTCTGCTGATGGTCAAGTGGAAAAAAAAAGTCAATAAATATTACTAACACTAGCAAATGTCAGCAGTGTCGTGGTGCAAGCCAGAACCCTTCTGAGGCTCTTAAGGGTGCACTTGTTCACTTTGGTGTGCTCCTGACCTGAAAGACTAGAAGAATCTTGCTGAGCCTATGTAACACAATGGATTAAATTCTTGTGTGTTGCTGTTGTTCAGCAGTGATATTGCACCAGTTTGTGTTACAGGCCAGATTTCAAGTAGGCTTGCCTGACTTTTTTGATATTAAAGGGGACATTAATGACAGAAACCACTGATTATTTTTTTTTCTGTCCTTTTTTTGTCCTGCAGAAGAGAATTTGGCAATATTATCTCAATTTATCCTTGAAGAGCATGGTGTTATGATGTGCCAAAAAATAATTCTTATGATTGTAGAGTCTGTGTTGTTAAGTAAACCCAGGGGGAAGTTGAGTGGTGGTACATGAGGTACATCTAGATTTTCCTGATGCTGCTGCTCTATCAAGGAGATGCAAATGCTGATCTGATTACAATATGCATTCTTTCAAAAATAGCTTCAAAACAAAAACAAATCTCACAGGAACGTTAGCAAGAAGGCGCAGTAACCCGTTTCTTGCTTGCTGATGTCCAGAAGGAAGGGATGTTCCAGATCAAGTCAGCAGCTCAAATGCTCCTTTTATCTTCACATACGCAGTTGCACAGGCAGGTGTTTACATGCTTAAGAAAAACCACCAGGTAATGCATGGAAAGAACTTGGACCTTAATAATCTTTTCATGTTATAACAGCCCTTTCTCTTTTGAATTTGAGAAAGTTTGAGCATTTTGATCCTCTCTTGGGAAGCCTCCTTTGTATTCGGGCAGGCCGGAGAATCTGAGTTTTCCACTGAGTACTGCTCTGAAATGGGAGGTGCATGGGGGTTTTATGACATTGGGAACTACAGAAATGGCTCAGGAGAGAAAGTAAAGCCTTTTGACTTTAACTGATGACTGAAAATTCAGGAAAGATACAGGTTTCCAAATTACCATCGGATACGAAGGCTCTTAAGGTTTTCCTCTACTGAGATCACTGCTATTTAGCTTAGAATAAAAGTCTATGAAAATTGAGTTCTGAAATTACTAGAAACATTAACATGGAATCAAGTGAATACATGCCAGCATACATCTATGTATTTAAATACAGCTTATGTAGGTGACGAACACTTCAGGGCTCTTTGATGTGGAGCTGTAGCCTCAGTTGATGTAAATGAGCACAGGTTCATTGAGGCCACGCCTGTTCATACCAGCCTGGGGGTTTGGTCCGAGATCTGAGGGTAAGTGCCTTGATAAAGAGGAGTTTCCTCCTATCCATATTCTGTCATTTCTTTCTGTTGAAGCCTGATAATACTGGGACTTGTACAGAAATGCAGCCTTTTAAAACGTTGAGGTGTTTTTGCACTGAGACATTTGAAATGGCTCTGCTGGCCCTGAAGAACTGGTGTCTCGAGAAGATCCATTAGTAGTTCCTTGAAGATATCCAGTGCATAACAAACTTTGTGTGTGTTAGGAGACACACTGTGCAGCTTCTGTTTAATTTGGTGTGATGTGAATAAACGCTAGTTGAGTCTTCTGAGGAAAAATGCTGCAACAGATCTTGTAACTCACTGCATTAAAACAGAGCCTGAAGTTCAAGGGAAGAACTGAGGAAACTGAATCAGCAGCACTGAACTGTGCAATTTTATTTACAACAGCGGAATGTTTTCCCAAGTAACTTATTTAATAACCTTTTTGGCTCAATTTATAATAATCCTAGAAGTGATACCTCAAAAAGATGACCAGTCTTTTTATCAGAATGAGTTCATTCACTGCCAATCCAAAACCAAAACCAGATTAGTGTTACTTTATGAACATTCTTGCATTTCAGGAAGTGAAAGAATTTGAGGCCAGGACTCCTGGTTTGGTGAAGTTATTTCACGCTGCTCACAAGTGAGAATAGTAAATGGACTCTTATGGTAGAAAGAGAGTTGCTGCAGACTTACCTGCTCACTTCTGTCCCTGCTCACACCCATTGGAAGAGATGGGAATACGCTCCGAGGCACAGAAGAACTGAAGTAATCCACATCAAATACATAAGCTGCAGCTGCTACCAGCTAAACCAAGGAGATGAGAAACTGGTGATGGGAATAGTTGGTGCTCAGACCTTCAGAAAGGACTTTTTTCGTTGCACTGTGTTGAATCTGCTGGATGTTGCGCTGACATTGCTGCAGGCTTTTTGTCCTAGCTATTATGGTAAGCATTTTTCTTGACTGCTTAGCGGATCTGTTTGTTCTTTATCTGCACAAAAATAAAAAAATACCTCTTACTTCTGTATTGTTTTGGGGTTATTTTTAGTTCTTAAAAAGTTTGATCATGGAATACCCATTTAACTGAAAGTACTTGAGGAATATGAGGTGAAGGGACAAGAAATTGGATGGAAGCAGTGAGGGGAAAACGTCCAGCCTCCAGTCTGGAAAATCTGACTACAATAAGATAAAATAAATGATGTATTTTAAAGCTGTGATTTAGAGTGAGATTAGCTAATTTATTAGGAGTATATATCTGTCTGAAGGTGAGCAGTTTGTAGTTAACACATAGTTAACTGAGAGCTTGATGGGTATCTCAGGGATATGTTTTGCATCTTGTTTGTGAGCCTGGTCGCAGCAGAAGCAGGAGTGCTGAAGGGAGGGGAGCACTTGGTTGCTAGTGCTGTCAGCCCACGTCCAGATGTCTCTTTTTGAATAGCCGTGTGTTTTCCTCTAATAACAAACACAGTTTAACTACCATCTATTTTTCATCCTGAAGGGCAGAGCACAGCTAATTGAGAGAAAACTTTAAAATGCTGTATTCTAGGAAAAAGCCAAATAACCTAGTTGAAGAAAACCCAGCATTTTCTTACAACCAACCACTGTGTGCCATGTTATTTTAAAAATAGTAAATTACTATGCAAAGGCAAAGTATCAGTGGGTTACGTTGTGCAGTAAGACGGAGCAGAGTCACTTCACCATGTTCTGAATTAGAAATACTAACTTCGGAAACTCTTCCTCACACTTTCTAAGCAGGGAGGTAGTTGGGGTTTCAGGTCAGTTCAAGGCCAAATCCAGGTGATGGATAACCTTGGCTTCAGGACTTTCAGGCTCTGCTGCAGGCTTAGATGTGCCATAATTTACCTGTGTGTAAAATGGCTTTTTCTACAGACTGGTCTTGATGCTAAGACTTGACTTTGCAAGTGAACGCGTAGCTCAGTGGAGTCTCTTCTCGCTGCCTCTCCCCACCGTCATTTTGCAAACGGCAGTGGGTTTCAGTGTTCGCTCAAAGTTTCTGCTGCTGTAGCTAATTCAGCCTGAACTGCCTGCTTGCTCTCTTGATTCGTCAGGGGGTTTTCAGTTGGGGGTTTTTTTAGTTGTGGTCAAGCTATGGTCAATGCCTGTGACTACCCTCTTGTAAAGAACATGGTTTGAATTGCTATGGTAGAAGGTAATACACAAAGGAATGAATTTCAGTAGTTTACATACAGAGGTGTTTCTCTGCTTGGATATTATGCTATTTCTGTAGTTAAAGCTCTTAAATCTTTCTTACTGTATGCAAGGAACTTCTGATTTCTTTTCCTGGGTTGGATTACAGGGCTGTAATGGTCATTAATTCATAATAAGCAAGACTTTCTTCTAGAAAATCACATGCTTGTGATTACACTTGAGATCTGTGTGGGCTTTTTTGGTTTGTTTGGCATTTTCCTCACAAGAACTCTCTACACAGACTATAAAATAAGGATAATTGGTAAGTAAAATTGGCCATAATGGTAAAAGCAATAATACTGGCTTTTTTTGTTTGTTTGTTTGGCATTTTCCTCACAAGAACTCTACACAGACTATAAAATAAGGATAATTGGTAAGTAAAATTGGCCATAATGGTAAAAGCAATAATACTTAAAGAAAATCAAGTCAAAGCAAGAGAAGGCAAAGCTGTAACCCCGAGTTCATTGGGAACTGGTAGCTGAGAGATTGCACGAACTCTGTAATGCAGCTGCAGAAGGAAAGTACGCCCCTCCTAGGCAACTGGGAAAAAGTGACATTTATGGGGAACTCTGAAATGCATTGCGGTTCCCGGAAAGCCTGCCTGTTGCACTGGAACTTCAGACTTTGCAGTAAGTGTTTGAGAGCGTGGTCTGAAGTGCCTTTTCCCCTGCCACCGGGAGGGCTGTTTGGACACCAGAAAGGAGTAGCCCTGTCAGCTGGCACATGTGAAACTGCTCCTCTGGCCCTTTTCTCCCCACGACATTGCCTGGCTTTACTCGTGTTTAAACAGCAAAGACGGGGGCTCCCTGTGAAGACCGACTGTGGTGAACCCGTAACTTGTAACCTGTTTTATCGCTTGCCTGCTGAGTGATGAACAGCGTGCTTTTTTTTTTTTAAGAATACTTGCATCATTAACTTTGCCCTAGGTTTAACTAGCTAGATTTGAGTGGTGTTCTCCTACATTATGAACTGGTTTTTGTGTGAAGTTGTCTTTAGGGAAGTTGAGTTACACTGCTTCAGTTTCTCTGTGGTGAGCACTGGCCTCGCCTGTGACTTCTTCCCGAGGACGAATAATTTCGTAAGTGTTGAGGCTAGCAGCTCTGGGCAAAAAAAGATCTAATAAACAGTGAATAAAGTGGAATGATGACTGCATAGTCAGCCCTGTCAAAAGAGTAGAGCTCTGTTGTAATACCTCTTTGGCCTCTGCATCTTTCAAGCGAACGTGGATCTAGTGGGTGTTTTGTGATATCCTGAGGTGTGCTGTTGTGCTGCGGGTGACAGTGCTTGGCATGGACGTGCCCATGGCTGAGCTCTTCTACAACGGTCTTTGTGACTCCGTTTCTAAGCCACAGATTTCCAGTAGTGGTTTTGCAGTCTCTGGAAAGGTTTTGTCTACCGTGGAAGTGTTGCATGTGCAGTCTTGTACCGGCAAATGATGGGAATTAATGTCGGAGAAGAAAACTAAAGTTCAATAATGAGATGTTACTGGATTTGAGTTACTGTTATTCATTTGGATTGTATTGTTGGTATACTTCTGTGAAACGGTTTAAGAACAGATACCATGATAAATCGAGAGCAAATTGATTGTAGAAAACAGTTATAAAAAGAAAAATGTGAATCACTACAAGAGGTGCTTTTCTGATTGTTTTTTAGAATGTATTCAGAGCCTTGATCAAGAAAGGTGAGCCTGGATTAATTAATACAGGCAGAATAGCTATTTCACGTGGAAATTGAGAACATACAGGATAAAATCAACCTGGTTAGAGAAACAGTGTCAACGAGAGGCTGGAAATGGATAAAAGCAGTAAAGCAACATACAAGAAATACCCCACCATAATGACCTGTGTTCATGTGCTACTGCATACACAGTGTGACACTGGCCTGGACACTGGGTGATTTAAGAAACCAGAAGATAAGGTGGATGTGCTACATGTCCTAAAATCTAACTGACCTTTCTTAATCTAGGTAGTAGTTTTTCATTGAAATTTGTTACTGATGGCATTGTCCAGGGTTCTTTTTGGTCTTAGCAGCATGTGGTAGATAAGCAGAAATAAGTCAGGTTTAAATGCGGCCACTGGTTAGTTTTACACTTGAGGAGGTGAAAGCCGTGGGCCATATTTGATGATGAGATGGAGAACCACTTGTTGAAAGGTTTTGGTGGTGGGCAGCGGGGTCTTTGGATGGCACGGGGAGCAGCACGTGGTTTGAGATACTCTGGCCCGTGATCAGAGGTTGCACATTCGAGTGCTGAGGCTGGGTAACGTCTGTAGCTGGGGTGTGTTGGGTTGCTTTGTTCTGAAGGCTGCTGGGCCAGTTCTTGCTGTGAAACTTAGTTTATGTTCACCTTGCCATATTTTAAAGCCTTTTTGATTTGAGGCAGTGAGCGGGAGCCTGGGTAATATCTTTCAGCTGCAGTGGATCCCGGTGGTGAAATATCCTTTTGCTCCGAGTCTTTGGCTCAGATACCTTTTGGAACTCAGATGTTTATTCAGCTATTGCACGTGAACGTCTCTTAGATATAAAACGTGCTAGGTATTGGGTTTAACATTTCTGTGAGCTGCGGTGCACAGCCTGCTTTGGATCGCTCTGCTTCCTTATTCTGGAGGCTGACATACGAACTGCAAAGGAATGTCTGGTGCTGAAGTTGTGCAGGAGACATCAGACCTGAAAATGCAAGCAATTTCCTGTCTAGCAACGGTGTTTCTGATATTTTCATTGCACGTATGATCCACTCTTCAGCTGAGATTTTCCTCTTGAGTTTTTAGGGGGTTTTCTTTCATACAGGACTGATAGCAGAAGGTTGCAATACAGCTCTCAAGTTTGGGGTTTCTTTTAAAGGGAGCTGGATTCCTGTTGTCGGTACAGGATGGCATTTCTGCTGTGAAGACCAGAAAGGGGTTTACATTTCTGAAAATATCTCTTATATGACTTTTATTTAAACTGATTTTGTGCCAGTTGCCATCTCACTGTTCAAAGGTCCTCTTGCTCGAGCTCTCCTTTTATTTCTTTTCTAGCTGGGACAGAGCTTACTTAAGAAATACATTTCCTTTATATGAGGATTCAACATCCTCCAATTGACCACATAGACATTTGTGAGCAGGTACAGGTGGTGATCGTGTGCTTTTTTATGTACTTTTTAACAAAGTTTAGAGTAGTTGCAGCAGTAAAGGAGTTTTGGTTTTTGTTTTTTCTTTATTTGGTGGCATCCCCTGTTGAGGCAATTCTGACTTCACTTGGTAATTAAACCTCATTTGTGAAAGACCTTTTCCCCATTAATTTGATCCATTAAAGAAACGCTCTTTGAAGCTGGTTAATCTTCCCATTTAAATGGCTGGGTTTTACTCAGATTGGTTTCAGCTTAGTTTTAAACAGCAGCTAAAAATAGCCAAGTGTTGTGCTGTGGAGTTTAAACATCTATCTATAGTAGTAGCCTTTCTAGAAAGGAAATACCTCACAAGAGGCAGAGGAGACTGCTGCTCAGACACCACCGGTTGGTACCAGCATTGCACTTGAGTTTTTGCTCATTGCAAAGTCAGGCAGCGCCTGGTTCTCTTACCCTGGGATTATTTTTTAACGGAAGCACTATGAGCTTGATTTGAGCAGTGGTTTATTCGGCAATTAATAATTCAAAAGTTGTGAGCAGTTTTGGCTGTTTATGTTTAAGTCTGCTGCGAAGTGTGTACTAAAAATCCAGGAACTGGCCAAAAATGGAAGGGAAAAGGCTGAAATCACAACTTGTCAGCTCTTGCTTGAAGCGCACAGCATTACTGCCAAGGCACGGGGGTTTTAACTTGGAGTGACAAAAGTGCAGGTGAAAAGGAAGCCGTGACAAAACTGCAGGCATATCGGCTGCTTCTGCTGTAGGGGGAAACTTCTGCAGGTGAAGGGACCTTGAATGAGTGGCCACCAAAGAAAACTTGGAGCTACAAAGGTGCATTTGTCTAAGGCAGCGTAATGACTTGTTTGAACTCTGTCAGTGAAACCTGTGGCCTGAGCAAGATGACAGAGCTGGTTTTTCACCTCCACTCTTAGTTTTCCGCCAAGAGAAAAGTCACTTGAGGCTTGTCTTCAGTAAGAAGTGTTTAAAATCAATCAGCTTATGTAGCTAGAATACCTTTTCAGTGCTGTTAAAGGTCAGCCTTCTCGCAATGGCTGTTTCCAGATATACCTGTACGTCCGGAGCCTCAGGCTTCTCAGACCGAGGCATCCATGAGTAGAGCAGGAACATCTGTTGCCATGGGGGGAAAGAATGTACAAGATGGGAAATATTATCAAATATTTTAGGCTGCCCTACTGAGGAACATGAGCTCACATCCACAGGAACCAGTACAACTATTGTACGTCTTCAGTTTCTCCTACTATAACACCTGTAAGTTAGTTTTCCAGAGATCTCCATTGATATTATGTTAATGCTTTTCATTACACAGAATTGGTATTTTTGTGATCTGGTAGCCTGATTGTGCCACCAAAATAAAAACATAATCCTGTTCTTAGCTCTTCAAAATTTGATTCTGAAAATCAAGCTTTTAACACTTATTTTTCTGCTGGCAGGGGGTGGGGATGGATGGGGCTGCTGTGGAGATTTATGAAGCTAGAAAAGATGAAGGTAATTACAGGAGAAGTTCTGATGGCTTGTTTTGTCTTTATCAGAGCTTACTAAACTTACGTTTTTCAAGGCATCGATCCTCCAATGTCAGCCCTAACAGCATTGTCACGCGTGTGTTTGCACAAACTAGGCAGGTTTTTGGCTATTGTGGGTAATAATGGTCAGGGAAAGGACTGAAAATGGGTTCCTTTTGGTATTTACCTGGCTGCTTACTTTGAATCTGGTTCATTATTTCCCAGGCAATATCAGCTTGTAAATAGCTTTCCTCTACGATTCGTGGTTCTTTAACTACCTCAAGGGAGGTTGTGGAGAGGTGGGTGCTGGTCTCTTCTCCCAGGTGATGGGGATAGAACAAGGGGAAACGGCACCAAGCTGTGCCAAGGGAGGTTCAGGTCAGAGATAAGGAGGAAGTTCTGTACTGAGAGGGTCGTCAGAAGCTGGAACAGGCTGCCCAGGGAGGTGGTGGAGTCACCATCCCTGGATGGATTTAAAGAGCAGGTAGATGAGGTACTTAGGGATATGGTTTAGGGGGTAGACAGGAGCGGTTGGACGTGATGATCTCAGAGGGCTTTTCCAACCGGGCCATTCTGCGATTCGGTGATTGTGTGGTACCTCTCCCAAGACATGTGCCAATTAAAAGGTGTTTTTGCATAGATCCACGGACGTAGCAATGTGAACTTGGCAGTGGTAGTACATGACTTGTAGTGAAATTTGAAAAAAATAAATAGGAAATAACGCAGTGGTTTATTTTCTGTCTTTTTCAACTAATAACACTTAATCTCTTTATAACATTAAAAGGCGTGCAACTTTGAATTATAAAACCAGTGGTTATAGGCTAAAGTTTATCTTACGACTTTCATGGAAGTCAGTGGAAAAAAGGGGATCCTGCAGAGGAACGCAGCTGCCTTTTGTATCTCAGGTGTATGCAAAATGAAGACAGGGTGCCTTCAGAAAACATAACTGTATAGAAATGGACAATATGACTGCATGCTTTTGCATCGTCTGTTTAAAAATGAAAGCACGTTTAACTGCAGTGGCGTAATTTCCTCGGGAACCACAGCAGCATCGAGTTCTTGTTCAAATGTAAGAAAAATTTGGAGCTCTTGCCCGAAAGTGCTTAGTTCAAACCAGATGTGACAGACGCATGAGAGAAACGTGAAGTGGTGTGGGTACTGGGCAGAGGGAGAACCACCTGCGTTACTGACTGACGGCGTCTCGGTTGTCTCGGTGCTTGCTCTGTGTGAGCTGTCCTGTGCTTTACACGTCCTGCTGGAGTCGCATCTGACAGGACGATGGAAGGAGAATGAGGCAACTTCTTTACAGCTGAAGTGTCCCATGATAGGGGAGACTATGGACAGGGCTACGCTGGGGAAAGAGAGCTGGGAAAGGGACTTTTTGGGTCACTTGAAAAGCAGGATGCCTCAAGCTATGTCAGTGTCCCTGCTTATCTGACCTGTGAGGTGGGCTTTGTAAGGATGGTAGAAAGGGAAGAACTTGGAGAGCGTACACACTGCTACTGGAGCTGGATGTAACTTATGCGGTAGTATTTTAATAGACCTAAGGGGTTAGGAAAGAGGAAGGACTTGGAGACTAGAGAGGCAGCAGTCAAGGTCCGAGATAAGCACCTCAGGAATCGTTCTGAGAACGCAGATGTCCATTTGAAGACCTAATCTTGTTGGAAGACCATGGGTTTGAATTTATTTCTGGCACAATTCTACACACAGAATTACATTTGCACTTTTAGACTGAGGTTTTAAATGATAACTGGTTTAACTTTGATAACTGGTTAATTGGCTACTGGGCAGCTTAGTTTCAGATTTAACTTGCACAGAGTTCCTATATCAGCTCCCTATATCAACTCCAAACTTTGTTCATACAGGATTAGCTCGGAGCGCAGAAAAGAGAAGTCAAGAGATGCAGCGCGGTGCCGACGGAGCAAGGAATCAGAAGTATTTTACGAGCTTGCTCATCAGCTGCCTCTGCCCCACACTGTGAGCGCACACCTGGACAAGGCGTCCATTATGAGACTGACCATCAGCTACTTGCGCATGAGAAAGCTGCTGGATGCTGGTAAGTGAATAGCGTAGCAGAGTCTGGAAAAGGAGCCGGAGATGTATCGAGGAAGACTCCATTGCTAAAACATCAGCAGTTAAATTAATAGACACGTGAATAGTTGCATCCTTTCTCTGGACAGATGGAAGAAGACCTTACAGTAGAAATAGGCTGTTGGTGATGGCAGAGGGAAAATAAAGCCACTGCTCAATGGACTTGTTTTCCCTTTCTGCTCTGAGGATCCCAGTTGGCTCACCACGGCCATAATGCCATTTCCAGTCTCAGTTATTTGATCCTTCTCCCACAGTTCATTTCTCTCATGTAACCCTCTTTTTCCCCTCTGGAGTCGGTTGCTCCACCTGTGCTTTACTAAACCGTAGGTGGTTGCTGTAAGGCTGACTTGGCTAACTCTAGGTGTTTCTTCTGAATAGAAACTGTGAGGACTTTTTCTGTAAGTTGTACCCCACCGAAGGTGAAGTTAGCTGAGGGATGTGTCTGTACCTCTGCAGTTAAGCCTACACAAGCAGCTGGAGCAGTATCTGAGTTAGCTTGTCAACCAGTCCCTGTACAGCACGCCATGGGTGTTGCACTGGCTATTTGTCCTCGTGCACGCCTGCCTGCACCGCATGGAGGAGTAACTTTGGTAGCCGTACTGTGGAGTGTCTCCTAGAAAGCTCCTGAGAAATGATTGTAATTCCTTTTTGAGATAAATGGCAGTATTTTTGCCACCTAGACTTTTTCCTTAAGGTGGAAGGTTTATTGGTTCGTTGTGTAAAAGCAGAGGTTTAATCTCACTCTGATTTTCTGTGGTTTGTGGTGGCATTACTAGAGCTTGGAGAATGTAATTGATCACTTATCCAAGTGAATTATACTGGTTTTGAACAGTCCTGCAAGCTTTACTCCTTGCAGACTGGTGCCAGGAGTCATTCCTGACGGTAGGTGAAGAGTGACTGATGTTTACTTAAATGAAAATGTGTGGCTGCTTGTAGGTGAGCTGGAGACAGAAGCCAAAATGGAGAAGGAACTGAACTGTTTCTACTTGAAAGCTCTTGATGGATTTGTCATGGTTCTGTCCGAAGATGGAGACATGATTTACATGTCTGAAAACGTGAACAAGTGCATGGGACTCACTCAGGTGAAACACTGACACTTCCCAAGACTGTTTCAAATCCGTAAAAGTTGTTACACTTTACATATATAAAAGTTAGACACCTGTATACCTTTCTCTTTTCTTTGCAGTTTGAGTTGACAGGGCACAGCGTATTTGATTTCACTCATCCATGCGACCACGAAGAGCTGAGAGAAATGCTTACACACAGAAACGGTGAGAAGAAAAAATTGATTTCATTTACTTACGGATAACTCCTGTTGGCAATGGCACAGCTGGGTGTCTGCCAGGAAAAGGTGCTGAGAGAACACGCTACTGTGTTTTGCTGCTTAAAACTCAAAATAAACCTTGTTCAGTGATACCAGCAACAGAAATAACCAGAACGCCTTGGCAATGGCCTAACTGTAGGAGAAATGAAACTGCATTAGTACTCTTCAATCGAAAATGAAATTAATACCTAAAACAGAGTTATCGAGGGCTGAAGTAAGAATTAGCGTGCCTACAGAAGTAAAAATAGAGGTAGCTGATTGAGAATGATTGCATGCCATTGCTATGGGACATGGAGAAGTTAAATTTGTGCAGTTCTCTTGATCTGGACTCATCTTTACAGGACAACTTAAAATGTGTTCTTCCAGAAATCTGTGGTATATTTAAGACGCAAAAGCTACTGCGTTCAGGACACCATAAAACTGATTGGGGAATAGTTGGACAGCCCCAAAAAAGGCTTTGGGATTGATGTTTCTCTGCACCCTTTAATTGGTGCATGAAATTGGTATCTTTTCACACACTTCTGACTTTTCTCCAACCAAAGGAGTAGAACACCGTGTTCCCATATTCTGTGCACTTCTGAATTTAACAAATGCTCACGAATTCCTGCTTTTAAGTCTTGTAAAGTTTCATTAATGACTGTAAAGACTTGGCAGCCTGCGTGCCTCCAAACAAATCTGCTTGACTCAGTTGCTAGAAGTCTAAAATCTGACCTCTCTAATTCCTGATTCATCAAACAAAGGTTGTATGGACTCTGAATCTAGATAGTGATGAATTGCCAAGCCTGACCTCTGCTCCTCCTGTAGCACTGTAAATCAGAAGTCTCCTATGTTGTCACTCTGTTTAATTCAGTGGAAGAGACTTGATAAGATAGCGTAGCGTTAAGAGCCCCAACTTTGATTTTGCAAGCGTTTTCTAAACTTGTCTGCCCTTAGAACTGAAGTATTTCTAAGGCTGGGTTAGACTTCTACCACCCTTTGGAATAAAGCAGTGCATCTGGAGGGGGTGCGGGGTCGGGGGGGAGCTTCACTGAGGCAGTGTAAAAAACCTGGTCTTGTTGTAAAAGCTTGTTCTTAAAAATGGCACATTACTGAGCTTCCTGCAAACCAACTCTGGTACCTCTAAACTGACCAGACTGGAGTATGATGTCTGGAAAGCATTACTACAAAATCTGTTTTGCAAATGAACTTGGCAGACAAAAGTCTAAATTACAGTAATAACAGTATGTTTTTATATTTATTAGTATTCCCAGGTTGCATTCTAGTGCAGCTCTTAGCACAGTGGAGTTATGGTTTTGAATTGAGTATTAAATGCTTCCCTTTGGGGTCGTACGGGTGCAATGGTCCCAAGCTGGAGCACAGGAGGTTCAACCTGAACATAAGGAAAAACTTTTTTACTGTGAGGGTGACAGAGCCCTGGCCCAGGCTGCCCAGAGAGGTTGTGGAGTCTCCTCTGCAGACATTCAAAACCCGCCTGGACGCCTTCCTGTGTAACCTCATCTGGGTGTTCCTGCTCCGGCAGGGGGATTGGACTGGATGAGCTTTGGAGGTCCCTTCCAATCCCTAACGGTCTGGGATTCTGTGATTCTGTGAAACGAACACAGATGTGATTGGCAGCAACTGCACTGCATTCTGATTTTATCAAGTTGTTTCTTAAACTTTCAAAGCTGGCAATTTTAAAAACAATGTCCAGTGCTGAATCAGACTTGAAAAAGTTGCTGCTTAAAGCAGAGCCTTGAGCATCAGAACTTGGTAACAATAACGTCGTGTGATCTTCAGCTATGGATTTCTAGACTGGTTTAACTCACTGAATTCGGTATGCTTTTAAAAAAGTCTTGGCTGCTTCTCTGAACTCTGCTTCTGTGCGCTACCCCACCGCCCGCCCGCCTCCTTTATTTTGATGTGGTATGGAGTAGGCCTGTCCCCGTTTGGAGTTACAGACAATGTAGCACAGGGCCTTTCACATTTTTATGATGAATTTTGTCAAACCGATAACTGCAGTGTGAGCCACGATGAAGGATTTCATAGCTGCTGTTGTCTGTGGAGGACGGGAGCAAATCATTGTATAAACTTGCGTGAGCAGTAAGCTCTGATGTTCTGAACTCCCACCCTCTGCCATGATTTGGTTCTCACTCCTTAGCGCGCCTTGGCAAACTTGCTCTTCCAGCACTCCTTATCCTGGCGCTTTATTTCCTCCTTCCACACACAGTGAGCTGCCTGCAGCTCTCCTGATAGGATCAGCTTGCATTTTCTCTGCCCAGAATAGCCTCGCTAGTGATTGACTCTGAAAGGTTCTCTCCTGTAAAGGCAAAACCTTGACTTAAAGCCTGCAGTTGGCAACTAAGGCTAAAAAAATTAATGCTGCTAACACCGAATTGTATTAGGACTTCTTGACTTTTGTTTTCCTTCCCAAGAATGCTAATAATGTGCTTAAAACCTTGCTCCTTGTTTAGTCTAAGGGTGTAAATCACTGTGGAAATGTTCAGATGCGCGTGAACAGCAGAGTTGTTATTTCTGAATTGAAAAACTTAACACACTGCAGTTCTGAAGAGCTGTGGCCCCAAAATGTATTTGATTGGAACCTTCCTACAGTGAGTTACAGTGCAGACTAATTCATCAGTGCTTCTCATTCAGCATATCCTTTTCTTGTCCTCTGTTCCAATTTTAAAATATATTAAATTGTCAATCAGTCTGGTTTTTTCCCCCACAGTCTCTTTTTTCCTGAAATCTGGGAATATAGAGTTGGCTACAAATACAATACTGATCTTAAAACAGTGAAACGTCAAGTGTTTGACTACCTCGCAGTAAAAGTCATTGTGAAAAGTGTTGTTGCTGAAAGTGCTGTTAGGTTTATCAATCTTTTTAATGTATTTGTTGGGTCTACCTCGAGTCTTAGAGTTCTGTAACATGGGGTTTTCCATGCCTCTGGAAGATGATCCAGGAGCTTAAGAATTGGTTTCCTGTTTGCTTTTGCTAGGTCCTGTGAAAAAGGGCAAGGAGCAAAACACGGAGCGCAGCTTTTTTCTCAGAATGAAGTGTACGCTGACTAGCAGGGGAAGAACAGTGAATATAAAGTCTGCTACCTGGAAGGTAACTAATGCAAGGAGGACTGATGGACGTTGGCAGCTTCCTCTTTAGATGTCATAACTCACTGTATTTCACCATTTTTACTTCATGTAACGAGCTTGAGTTTCACTAAGTGCTTAACTGATTTAATGATCGTGCTTCAATACGCTGAATTTTAATGCTGAATACATCACGGGGGTAACTGAAACAATGTTTTAAAATTAGTTTTTCGGAAGTCTTTCAATGAATTCCCCATTTTAAATTAGAGGTCATTAACTTATTAGAAATTCTGATTGCTAAATATGTTTGCGCAAAGCCTTCTCTGTGAACAAATGCCTGACACCACTGATGCTGATACCCGATTTCTTCTGGTTTGACGCTGCAAATGTGACAGCTGAGGTCTCTCTGAAGGACTCCAGTACTGTTCATGCTGAAGCTGCTGGCTCTGCCTTTTGTAACAGTTGGAGCAGAACGAGTCCAGCCTGATAACTTTCTGCAGTCAATGCATTTTCTCCTCTGGACAAAACGTAACCTTTTACTGCATCGAGTGGCATTATGGGTCACACTTTTCTTTTACAACTTAAATTTAGTTATTGTGGATTAAACAACTTCCTTGCTGCTGTCTTGACTTCAGAATGGTTAAAAAAACCAAAAACCAACCCCAAACCACAAAATGCCAAACCTCTTTTGAAGAATGTGTTTGATCTTTTACATCAGTTCTGCAAAAGATGTAAAATGGAGGTTGCTACATTGCCGTAACTTTCAAATTGAAATAGCACGATACCTTCTGCCGAGGCAGTTGTTTATCAGTGTCATCATCAGTGTAACCTTCAAAGCCCGGCTCACAGCAGTGCAGAAGAGCCTAACGCCGCTTCAGCCGGCGCCCGAGAGGAACACGTTGGTAGCCGGCGAGGTGTGCCTGTCACGGTGCAGAGTGAGCACTGCTGCTCTCCTGCAGCCACCCGTCCGAAAGCACTGCTGCCCTGCTGGTGCTGCTATCGCTTTGAGGGGTGGGGAGGGGAAGGACTTTGCTTCGGGTGCGCTACTGAAAATACAGCTGTGTTGTCTCACGGGCAAGAACCTGCTCTCTTTCTAAAATACAACTTTCCCTTAGGTACTGCACTGCACTGGACACATCCGTGTATACGACACGTGCGGTAACCAAACGCACTGTGGCTACAAAAAGCCTCCCATGACGTGTCTGGTGTTGATCTGTGAGCCTATTCCTCATCCATCAAACATTGAGGTCCCCTTGGACAGTAAAACGTTCCTCAGTCGTCACAGTCTCGATATGAAATTTTCCTATTGTGATGAAAGGTAATCTATAGATATATATCTATAGATATATCTGTATATATATGGAGAGAGTACTTTAAAAATAATTAATTTGAAGGATATACGGTACCTGGTACATGTTGACCAATGTTGGCAGTATACATTTAGGTAGTCTTACTTGTTAACTTGATTCATCTGTGCAGTGGAGTCATCACTGGGATGCTTTGGCTTTTACTAATTGATCAGGACGTCTTCTTTAAGACCCAGGTTTTTAAATCTGAGGGTATGGGGTTATTACTTTGGAATAAAGCCTTTACCTGCAGTTAACTGCCTGTTCAAACTGGTCTTTAGCATAGTGGCAGCAATTAAATTGGAATGAGAAGATACTTCTGGACACTGAAAAAACCAGGAAAGATTTTGTTTGTTAAAGATGGTGGTGCATTTTGGTGACTGAAAAGAGTACGTGTGTAACACTTGTCAGATGCCTTTTATTGCTACCACTTCCCCCCTCTCCCTTCCTCAGGAGATCAGTGTCTGCTTTCTCTAGCCCAAAAACCCCCACAACTTCAGCTGTGCTCGTAATGCAGTACAAGTGCTGTTGAAAACGTGGGTTTGTGTTCTGGTACAAGTCATGGACGTAGTCACATTCACAAGACTGCTCTTGCTATGCTCTAGAAACCTAGCTTGATAAACTTGAAAAAACAGGAGTGAAGGAAATTATTGGCCTGAGATTTGTATGGTGGGTGGCTTTTTTTGTTTGCTTGGTTTTTTTAATGGGGTATTATTTGTTATTGCCTACGAAGAGTTTTCATCACAGAATCGAACTTCTAATCACTTGCTGCAGTGTAGACGCAAAGAGGTGTTTAGCGCAGGTTGTTCTCTGTCCTCTGCAGTAACTGCCTTTACGTGACTGATGGTGTCACACAGAAGGTACCGATTCAGTCACATCCTGCGTGCGGAACAGGGCACAATAAATGCATTCCCCTGGTTAGCACTGCCCTCTGGGGGCTGAGGAAAACACGGCTTTCCTGAAAAGCTGGCAGGGGTTGACAGCGAGAAGAATAAACCTGAGTCCTAATTTCTTTTAGTTGCAGCTTTAAAACGTGTTTGTTATTTTATGAAATGCTCTCATTTCTGTAAGCTGGGTGTTCTAGTCCATACGTAGCTGGTCTACCTTTAAGCAAAAAAAAAAAACAGTCTAGAAAGTAGGGGTTTACTTAATCTTGTCCACCATGGACAAATATTCAATGAGAAGTAAAATCCTCTGCCTGCTGAAATTTCTCTTTTAAAGAAGCATAAAAAGTAGCAATTAATTCCAAAGTGAAAACTCCCAGTAAACCAAAACTGCTACCAATGTGTATGGAGGCGACTCTTTGGATGCTTGGACATCCAGAAAGATCCTGATGCTCTAGTGTTTGTGCTAGCCCATGCCTGCTTCTCTTCACTGATGTTTCTTTTCCCTTGTTTTAAAGAATTACAGAATTGATGGGGTATGAGCCAGAGGAACTCCTGGGTCGCTCAATCTATGAGTACTATCATGCGCTGGACTCTGACCATCTGACCAAAACACACCATGACAGTAAGTCCTCCAGCTACCAGCCATGAGAGCAGCAGAAGAACAAGAGCTTTCTCTTAATGTCTCTTAATTTTCTGTATGTACTTATCTTAAAAGGTTTCATTTTTTCCTCTCCCTGTAATTAAAGCTGGTGTCCTTTCTGCTTTTAGTGTTCACAAAGGGGCAGGTGACAACAGGACAGTACAGAATGCTCGCTAAACAAGGTGGCTATGTCTGGGTTGAAACTCAAGCAACTGTTATCTACAACACTAAGAATTCTCAGCCACAGTGCATAGTGTGCGTGAACTACGTGTTGAGGTAAGCGGAGTGGACACTGCTATTTGTCATCGCTTGGGCTGAAGCTGATGCCAGGTACTAATGGCACTGTGTTTGAACACGTTATGATGTTACTCTCTTTCCTACCAGTGAAATTTTTGCTTAGGAAACTGCCAGTCCTAGGATTAGGAATTGTATTTGAAAACAGAAAACGCTTTTTTGGTCAGTGGGAAGATCTCTGCAGGCAAATGAGTCCAGGCCCAGCCTCTTCTGGGTTGTCGTGACAGAAGCGTTTGGGAATTTGTGTGCACTCCAGACAACTCTGCAGTCTGGAGCAGTTAATTTCACTAATAAGTCTTAGTCATGGAGTCAGCAGCAGAAATGGTGTCTGTCTTAATCCCATTTATTTTTTCCTTCCTTAGAATTCCTTTTAATTGAAACCTTCAACTGAAGGCAGACTTGTCGACTGTTCTCTGCAACTGTGTAATCGTCCTAAAGTAGTTTTTCAAAACTGTAGTGAATGTACCAATATTAATCTTTCAACATATTGTACATTAATTTAAAGCAAAGAAAATTGGTTTAGGACATATCTAACTTCTATTTTTTTTCATTGCTTTCTCAATGATTTCAGAAAAGCATGTTTATTTTTGTTACTTCTTTTGATGGCACCACAATTAGTGCTTGCTTTGCCAATTACTTTTGAGGAAAGAATGAGTAAGAGAAAAAGGAATTCTTATAGCTCCTATCCTGTTAATTGTGGGGGGTGTGTGATGTTTTTGGTGAGGTTTTTTTGCAACTTACGGAACTGCAAATTTACTCCCTTTTAGCTGTTCTTTAACAGTCATCCTCCTTTCTCTGACAGTGGAATTGTTCAGAAGGACTTGATTTTTTCCCTTGGACAAACTGAGTGTATGTTGAAACCAGTGGAGTCTCCCGAAATGAAAATGACCAAAATATTCAGCAAAGATGACCTGGATGACACCAACAGCCTTTTTGAGAAACTTAAACAGGAACCAGACGCTTTAACCGTGCTGGCCCCAGCTGCTGGAGACACAATTATCTCTCTGGATTTCAGCAGTAATGGTGGGTGTGCCTTTAAACCGGAGAGCACGCGAATTAGTGAAGTCAGTGTTGTACAGTAAACTCTGAATAATAACCTACCCTACCAGCGTCACTCGCCTAGTGGTGGTTCAGCCGCTGTTTAAACTTAGTGAGGCCCGTAGACACGCTCAGTATTGTTACTTAGATTGATGGTTTCTTTTAATTTTTATAGAGTCTGATGAACAACAATGTGATGAAGTTCCTTTGTATAACGATGTAATGCTCCCCTCATCCAGTGAGAAATTGCAGAATATAAATATGGCAATGTCCCCACTGCCTGCCTCTGAAACTACAAAGCCACTTCGTAGCAATGCTGATCCTGCACTCAATAGAGAAGTTGTATCAAAGCTGGAGCCTAACACAGAGCCACTCGAACTTTCTTTTACCATGCCTCAGGTGCAGGAGCGACCAGCCAGCCCTTCTGACGCAAGTACCAGCCAAAGCTCACCCGAGGTTAGTTCTGTCACTTGGATACAGTCAGTAAAACGAGTGTGGTGCTGGGGCTTGTGGAGCACGTCTGGTTCAAGATGCAGCCGAGACAAGAATTTAGAGTAATCTCTGAGTTGTGACCTAGTTCAGCTCACGCCGTGATCTGAGGAAGAAGACAGATACATTTTCATACTGAAAATGCTTTTCATTAGTGAGTCTTGCAAACTCGTGCAGTGCCACCTGAAAGAAATAAAGAACCTGGGATTGGTCTCTATAAAAGAATGGTTCAGAGACAACTTTAGTAAACAGCAGATTAGTTGCAGTTAATTACAGAGACTATTTCCAGGTTCCACCTAATCATGAGCTTCCCAAGAGAGGTAAATTTTAATGTATACTGATGAGTGTACTTTCCTTTCCCACTTTAATGTTGTGCAACTATAGCTTGGAATTAGTTTTCCGTTAGAACATTCTTTTCAGAGAATCTGTAGGTACAAGGCAAAATGATGTAATGACAGAAACCTAAAACTGCACTCACCGTGTTTTCACAGCCCAGTAGTCCCAACGACTACTGCTTTGATGTGGATAATGATATGGCTAATGAATTCAAACTGGAATTAGTGGAGAAACTCTTTGCGATAGACACAGAAGCAAAAAATCCATTCTCTACTCAGGTAACGTACATTAACTTAAAATTCTGTATCATCTTAATACTTATTGTGCTTCTCTTTCTCTTCGAATGTCTTCAGGAACCCCTTTCATCTTCTATGTAATACATTAAAACAAATTGAAAAAAGAAAATTGTAAGGATTTGGTAAAAGGAAAAGCCTTAATGAAGCCGTGAAGTTACAGCTGAGATGGTCTGACCTATTTGTAACTTTTTACCTCTTGCGTTTTCCAGGAAACTGATTTAGACTTGGAGATGTTGGCTCCTTACATCCCAATGGATGACGACTTCCAGTTGCGCTCCTTTGATCAGCTGTCTCCGCTGGAAAGCAGCTCTTCCGGCCCTCAAAGTGCAGCCACCATTACCATATTTCAGCAGACTCAGACACCACCAAGCACTGCTGATGAAATAAAACCAGCTACAGAACGCGTGGATGATGTGAAGACGATAATTGTTCCTTCATCTCCTGGCCACTTAATCAACGAAACGAGTAGTGCCCCAGCGTCACCGTATGGGGGGAACAGGAGTCGAACTGCGTCTCCGATCAGAGCAGGAAAAGGAACAGTGGATCAGACGGAAAAATCCTGTCCGGCAACCCCCAGTTTGCTAACAGTCACTCTGAACAAAAGGTATTCTCAAAGTGAAGCTTAAGCCCTAGTGTGTGTTCAAGAAATGAGATACAATGCTTTTTTAAATACTGCCAACTGCTGTACGTTGTCTTCAGCGTTCCACTTCAACGTAGAAATTGAAATTTGGGAATTTCAAACACGTTTGGGGTTTTTTTGTACAGTAAGCTTCCCTAAAGTTAATGTCACCGTAGCTTTTACATTAGCATCTCATGGAATAGGCAGCTGCTGTACGCAAACGGTGTTCATGGATTTGTTGTGGTTCTGTACCTGACACGCAGCCTTTTCCAAAGGATGCAGCAGGCAATTTACAGGCAGTTATACCCACACCGTACTTCTGGTGGGGTTTTCTTGTCCCCTTGTTACGAGGTAGGCAGCACTGCAGTCTGTGTGTTACCTGTATTGCTTTTAAAATGGGATGTAGTTCATAATGATGGACTGTGGCATTTGTAGATGAGACAGAAAATCCTACAAACATCAGACCTTTGATACGCTGAAGCTTTATCTGTACGTAGAAATAATGCAGAATAGACTTCTCCTCACCCTTCCCTCCCTTCTTTCTGTTGAAAGTGAATTGTTGAACTTTTGTCCTTTTTTTTTTTCTGCAAAGACTTGAAAGTTTTTGTTATAACTCATTCTGAGCTTCACGGCAAGATTAAAAGCTAACATTTGCTATGCTTATAGACGGCGATTGTTGAAATGAGTAGATGATGAAAGAAAAGTAGCACAGTTCATAAATTCAGTTCTGTGATATTATATGTAAGTGTCCACAAAAGAAGAATGGCCTGAGGGTAGTAGAAACGTCTTAACAGCCTGAATCAATTTTTCTTAGATCTACTGCACTGGATGAAGAACTAAATCCAAAGATGCTAGCTTTGCATAATGCTCAGAGAAAACGAAAAATGGAACATGATGGTTCACTTTTTCAGGCAGTTGGAATTGTGAGTTTTGTTTTACCATTTTAAAATATTCACTTTTAACCTTGCAATTTCTGAATGAGGCATCAGTGCAGACCCCCGAGTTTAGCTGTTGGTTTGCAGTGGAATCGTGGGATCAGAAGCAACAGTTTGATAGCGCAGTTCCCACATAAATGCGGATACTCTGATTCTCTTTCACTGTCGGGTGTTTCACAAGTGCCCTCTATACCCAAGCACATCTCTTGATTAGGTAGAAGATGCTCTTCTGCGAGCGTATGTTCTTCAGTAGAATATGCACAAATGTAAGATACCCCATTTAAATTTATAATTGCCATACTTAGTTCACTTTTGAGTTTAAACTCAGTTTTCCTATTTGTCAATACTGGAGACAGTGTTCTTACGCTTCTCTCTATGCTTTCATTTTTCTATGGAGTCTGAGAGTCCTTTTTTCGATCAGTTAACAAGACCACCTGAACTGTAAGGGAACAGAATTCACATAACCTGGCAAATGTACATTACTACCACTTTTATTTCCTGCACGCACTCTCTAGTATTAGCGTGCCTGGTTGTGAGGAGCACATCATCTGTCCTAGCTATTCAAAAGAAACTTTAAGGTATTCTTAGACTTGTGCCACTTAACTGGGGCTATGCACCTCGTTATTTTCTGCAAGGGTATTTTGTCTCCATAATCTCTGTCACCGTCAGCTCTTGGTATTTTGAGATCTTGAGCTTTGCCATTACTCGCTGTTCTCTCTTGTCTTCATTGCAAACTCTCACTTCTCTCAAGTTTTGCACAGTCAGTCATTAGTTCCTGTACTGCAACGTGGCCTGTGGAGACTCTTGTCTCTCTCGTGGTCCATCTCCTAGGTGTAGTCATCCATTATGAGCTAGGGTGCAGGATTTTCTTTCTCTTAAACTATGAATTACTCCTGTATAAGCATTCTGCTTTGGGCATGAGACAAACCACTGTATGACGTACGTCAGACAGATGCACTGTATACTCTCATTGCTCTCCTAGGAGAGCTGCAGACACTTTTCTTTGTCCATTGTTTTTCTTGTGGCAAGCATTCTTTATATCATGTTTATAGTACTGTTTTAATTTGCTAAATGCTTTGCACTTCCATGCATGTTGTTTTGTTGCTTCCAGTAGCCCTGTAAGAATTCACAGCTCTCCAAGAAGTTTCATTGCCTTCTTCTCATGCAATGGTGCTACAGCTGTCATACGGTGCTGCTGATAAAATACTCAAAACAGCATGGGATGTCATGGACAGTTCTGTATTAACTGCTGTAATAGTGTCCAGGCTTCCATGCTTAGTGTCTTTTTACTGCTTACATGTTCAAACTTCATCCTTAGCTAAACCTTTTTCTTTTTTCCATACCTGACAAAAGCGTTATGTATGTCTGGATGGTTTCTGCACAGCCAAAAGCTGAATTTTCCATGTGGCTGGGTCTTACTGATGTTCCTTCAAGCAAGTGCTTCTGTTGTTTGGTTTCTTTCTCCACAGTGGGTTTCTGAGAGGATGAACTGGGCCGTGCACACGCACGGCAGAAAAATGATGTTAAGTCTGGGTTTAGAATATGTGGTATTTTGGGATTGTGAGAACTTTCCACAATTTCTTAGCTGTAAGGAAGTGGGGCTTATTTTGCCAAGAGTGAAAATAAGTGAAGACCAAAGTACTACTGAAGTTTTCTAGAAAACAGGAGAATTAGACAAGGGCAAGATGTGTTATAGCAAGACACTGAAATAATGATCCAAGTCATTACACTGAAGAAGATGCCAGCTGTATCTTTCTTAAGATGAAGGGCTGTATTGCATTCACAGTAAAAACAAGAGTAATAAACCAGCAACAGCGTCGGTGGCCGACTTTACTACGAAATGCAGCTTCTAAGTCTGAGTTGTTTCACTATTCCATTACACAACTGTCCTTTTGACTTGCGTGGATGTTTTATAACCTGAAAATAGAAGTTCTCTGCTATGTTAAGGGTCCGGGATGATGGCAGCACTCTGAAATACCTTTCCCTCTTTCTGCAGCAGTCAGCACTGCTAACAAGACAGAACTTTGCAGACTCAACTGCTTTTGCTAGCAAACTTGATAGTAAGGTGGCGTTTTTTCCTTCCATCCCATCTGTTTCAGTGGCAGCTTCTTCTTTCTTACCCTGTTTATGCGGCGCCCTTAAAAGCTTTCTAATCTCTGCGTCTTCTATGCTGCTGTCAGAACAATACGCGAAGGAGCCGTATCTGCAGTGCAGTGGCTTAGGGCTGCTTTCCCCACAGGACTTGACTCAGATGGCTTGGTGGCAATAACTGGAGTGCAAGCAGAACTTATATCTTAAATGCAGATAGAATCAACCTATCAAGGTTCCCGAATCTCCTGTCTACACCATTAATTCCAGTGCAGAAAACCATGAGACACTCAGTGAAAACCTGATGCTTACTCACACAGAGCAGTGGTCATTAAATGGGCGTGTGTGTACATGTACATGCTAATCTTGAGCATGGTAGCTGCTGATAACCAGGGCTTAGTAAGTGCTTTCTGTAAGGGAAGTAAGGTCTTGAAATCTAATTCAGTTCTCTTTTAAGTAATTTTCAAGGCCAGTATACTTAGAAATGTATTTCTCCCCAAGTTCTGACTGAAGTCCACTCGAAGTTGTATCAATGCCGACATTAGTCATTAGTGACAGAACTGTTAGGGTGGAAGAGGGATGTGGAGGGCTAGAAAGATACCGGATTCAATAAAGAAGATGTATTGTATTTCTTCCTAGGGGTCTTTATTCCAGCAGACAGGTGACCGTGGAGGAAATGCATCACTTGCTTGGAAACGTGTAAAGGGATGCAAAACAAACGGTCGTAATGGAGTGGAGCAAAAGACAATCATTCTACTATCAACTGGTCAGTATCTGCTTTTAATACATAGAGGGGAGTGAAGGGGGGCCACGTGAAAGAACCGAGTGACAAAACCGTATCCAAACCCACCTCCTTTACGAACAATTTTGGAGGAAAGGTTAAGCATCGTGAATAAAGTGCGCTTTTTCTCCTTCCCCTCCCTCTTTAGACATAGCCAGTAAACTGCTAGGGCAGTCGATGGACGAAAGTGGACTACCCCAGCTCACGAGTTACGACTGCGAAGTAAATGCTCCCATCCAAGGCAACAGAAACCTGCTACAGGGGGAAGAACTGCTCAGAGCTCTGGATCAAGTTAACTGAGCTTTCACAATACTTGTTCCTTTCTTGGACACTGGTGAATCATCACCTAAAGCAGTCTATTTATATTTTCTATATCTGATTTTAGAAGCCTGGCTACAGTACTGCACTAATTCAGTTAGTTCAGTTTTGATCCCCTTTCTACTTATTTTGACAGTCTTTTTAATATGTTCTTTACCTAACAGTAACTCAAACTATAGCGCATTTTTATAATCCTTTGGTACATGCACTCTTAAGTCCATTACATTTAAAACACATTTGCAATAGCAGCTTTGAAATATGCACCTGGTTGTAAAAGAAAAATATTTATTTTTTGGCTGGGGAGTTGGTCACCAAAACTCATCATTAGTGAAACGTCAACACAGGAAGAACTGGCAATACTTCCATCCTGCTCTTCATAGGTAGCTGGAAAACTCGTGCGCTCTTAACTCTTTATGTTCAGATAAGTTTTTTATTTTAATAGTTTTTATAAGAAACAACAATGCTTTTCAGCAGTGCATTGTAGCCACAATCGCACAATATATTTTCTTAAAAAATACCAGCAGTTCCTCATGCAATATATCCTGCATTTATAAAACCTAGTTTTTAAGAAGAACCTTCTTTTGTTTGCCTACGAAATCATGTTTAAACCTGGATTATGTCATTATTTTAGTCACTTGTAATATAAATTGTTCTTAAATGCTGTCTTACGCTTTTGACTTAAATGAGTGTGGTTAGTCAGAGGAAAGGCTTTATCTGGAAAGGGCTAGCAGCATTTCATTTGGATACGTTCTCAATTTAGAGAGTTTGATGTTCTTAAAGTAGTCACTTTGCCAGCTTAAAAAAAAATAAATTCCCTGCCTGTAGTTGTTGAAGTTAACGCTAATATTGTATATGATCTTAAGTCTAAATGTTCAGCTTACCCTGTGTGGTATAGGTGATATTTCAAGCAGACTGTAAAACATCTTGCGTTGTTAGCAGAGTTTTATCTAGTACATCATTGAGTTGCTCAATATTTTGATGTCTTGGTTTTATGCACCTTGTTGCTATTAAAATCCATATGTTTTCATGTAGATTTCAATAACTTGAATATATTTAGAAGCCTTTTTATTTAGAAATATATAGTTGTCACACACATCTTATTTTCCTTTATGTACTGTACAAAACCTCCATTCACTCATCCTTTTGCTCTTTGTGGTTGGATCTAACACTAACTGTATTGTTTTCTTACATCAATAAACTACATGTGGACCAGGCCCCCTTGGGGAGTGTGTTATCTGGGAAATGAGATAATTTATATTTTTGTTAGTGGTTCTTGTTCATCCGTGTTCCCTTTTGAACTTTAGAGTTGATCGGAAATCACCGCTTCCTCCTTTTGATTGTACCATCTCCGCGTTAATTATTTGAGCCTGTTCAGTACTGGAGTCTCCTAGACACTGTTGTACTACCGCTCGCCAAAGATGTTCCGTTTTTAGACCTGTTATCACACCAGTGAGCAAACCTGACGCTGACAAGACGGTGTATTTGTGTTGCTGCAGAGGGGAAAGATTCTTCCTTACCAACCGCTCCGAGGCTTGGCTCTGGAAGCTTTATCAAGGTAACAGTGGAAAGCAGGAAACAGTAAAATTCACAGGAGTGATCAATTGAGGATGGATGTTTATCACAAAACTGCATGATTCCAAAATTCAGTTGGTACTTAATGATAAAAATTGTTGTACGTTCTTGTGCTGTTGACTTTAACTTTGGCTAGGTGACTTTTCTCATTTTGCTGTCATAAAAAACTGCTGATACAATCTTGTAATATGTAAATACGGTCAAAATAGTCGTGCGTTCTTCAAACTACTTTAAAAAAATCCCTTATCTCAGTGTAAGAAATCAAATGTGGAGTGTCACAAGAATTATTCTGGTTTTATTTTGAAAACTTCAGTTTCACTGGACTCGTGTCTGTTGAAATCAATGTAATAGCACATAAGCTTAACCTGTTTTTAAAAAATTATTGTTACTGTTTCACTGAAACAAGCACTTTTCACTGTAATAAACTAAAGGGAGAGTGCCAGCTACTTGTTAAAGATAAGGTACTGGTAGCAGAAGACGGTTGTATACTTAAGGTTTGAGTAGAAGGTGCACAAAGAGAGGAGAAAGCATGTAGGTGCACTGAGCTAGAGCTGGAGAAAGAACACCTTGAATAGATACACCTGCTACTGAATAATATTCAGTAATATAATATTTTTAATGCAGCCTTTAAGTGCACAAAGTCTAAAAAGGTCTCTGGATAAAACCAGCAGAGCTACCGCATAGCTGCTGCGTGAGGGCTCTTGGTGTTCTTTGCGTGGCATCTCTGTCAGCAGTTCAGAGGTTTAATAGTGAAGTTGCTAGAGGCTTACGTAAAGCACCAGCTGTTGGGGCATCCCCTGTGCTCAGCTGCACATGGATTGAGTGATGCTGCTGTGAGACACTGAGGAGTCCTGCAAACAGGAGAGGTACAGCTGAGTTCTGCTGCTTTTACTGCCCTGGCAAGCTCAGGGCTGGCCTGCTGGGTTATCCCTTTTCATGTCCCATGGGAAACTTCACAGCATCCTGCCTGGTGGTGGTCTGCTGCTCTCTTGACCTTACTTTGAAGGAGCCTGACCTGTTTGGGTCTGTGAGTTCCTCTGCTTCAATTGAGGGCAGTAAATTTGCATAGAGGAAAAACTTAAGTGACCAATGTGATTTACGGTTATGAGCCTGCTGGAATCTGGTCTTAATGACAGCTGTGGACTTAAATGAGCCCTGTTTCATCTAAGAATCTTCCCAATTCTAAGCACATTTTTAAATTCTATAACAAGGCACAGCATTTTATTTACTGCCCTGGTAAAAGTGACTGAAACAAGTAACTAATGGAGTGAACTGCAGTAGCTGCAGTGGTTTCCTCTAGGAAAAAAAAATCCACCAAACCAACCAACCACAAAACACCAAACCTCCTAAAGACACTGAAGAAGCTTATTTTGGATAAACTGATCAGTTCTGCTTCCAGTGAAATACAACTGAAATAACTGCCGGTTAAACTACTGCATATGTAATAGTAATTTTACATTATTGAAAAAGCTGCTTAATTAAACAGCTGAACGATGAGCAGAAATGTGGGCTGTTCCACCAGTGCTTCGGGCAGTACCCTACCACTGCCAACCAGACTGGAGCCGGACACGGGCACCCATCTGCTCCCATCCCTGCTGAGGAGCTGCTGCTGAGCAGGGCATGCATCTCCCAAATGGTGCTGCACTTAACACATCATTCAAACTGGAATTGTCCAGCATGAAAATGAACTTTCACAGGCCAGGAGTACTTTGTAGGAAGACCATTTTCATAGGAATTCATGCGAGTTGGGTATCCAGCTTTCATTAAAAATACCATTAGCAATCAGGCACTTGACTCCCTGGAAAGCTCCAGTCTGGACAACTGATTTTTGATCCAAATTCTAGAAATGAGTAGTCATTTTCCTTCTGCTTCCTCATTTACCTTGAGCAAGGCTTGCCAAGTTACCAAAAAGTTAAGAGAGTTTGCTACTGGATTTATACAGTATGGTAGATTTTGTGAATAATGGCAGTATTCTCTCATAAAAAAGTGGTATATTTTAATGGAATTCTTTTTTGAAACCAAGTACAACATACTGCGATTGATATTTCTCTTGAAACATTTTTGACATACTTGTGACTGTATTTCTTTTTGATTGTGTAACAGTATAAAATTCAATAAAAGAGAGGGTTTGTTTCTAATCTGTGATCTTTCTGTTCATCTGTTATCCCCTATTTTAAAGGCAGAGATGGCAAAACCACTTCTTAAAGTGAACAGAAGCACCACTGTGCAGCATAACTAATGCTCCTTGCCTGTTTGAGGTCTGATTTGCCTACTACTGAAGTCAGAAGCTTTGACACTAAGATGATGGAGGGAGTGGAGCATCTCCCTGATGAGGAGCGGCTGAGGGAGCTGGGGCTCTTTAGTTTGCAGAAGAGGAGACTGAGGGGAGACCTCATTCATGGTTATAAATATTTAAAGGGTGAGTGTCACGAGGATGGAGCCAGGCTCTTCTCGGTGACAAACAATGATAGGACAAGGGGTAATGGACACAAACTGGAACACAGGAGGTTCCACTTCAATTGGAGAAGAAACTTCTTCTCAGTGAGGGTGACAGAGCATGGCCCAGGCTGCCCAGAGAGGTTGTGGAGTCTCCTTCTCTGCAGACATTCAAAACCCGCCTGGACGCCTTCCTGTGCAACCTCATCTGGGTGTTCCTGCTCCGGCAGGGGGATTGGACTGGATGAGCTTTGGAGGTCCCTTCCAATCCCTAACGGTCTGAGATTCTGGGATTCTGTGTGAAGTGTACTGGGGTCTGTTTTCCAAAAGCATTTATAAACTCTGTCTTGCCCTCACAGCTGAATCCTGTTCACTTTAAACACTATGGTTATCCCACCTGAATTAAGCAGACTGCATGCATGAACAAAAGAGATTAAACACACAACAAGGTGGACATCAGGGATGGGATGGTGTAGGTTTTCCTGTGAGAAGCAAAAGGGTGAGCAACAGATACAGAGCCAGAGGGACAGAAAACATTTATGAAACGTCTTTGAGTAATCACATCAAGAACGCCCTTAGTAACAAAACAAACTCGTTGGGATCCAAGGTGACGTCTCCAGCTGATTTCAGCTGCTCGCAGTACATGCAAATAACTTCACGAGAATTCGGGACGTTCTATCTCATTAAATCAACACTGCTTCCCATTGCACAGATTAACAATCTTTTGCAATGTGTTTGCTTGCTTGGGAAGTCTGAAGGCAGAAGGGATATGCAAGTGCTGTCACAGTACAGTATAATCCTGTCACTCGGTATTAGTGATAGGGTTGAACATACAGGAGTTTGAATACAGTATTTAATAAGATATATCCATGATTTATTTTAACGTTTCCAATTTGAAAATGAGTTCTGATACAATCACACAAGGTATTAAGAAAAACAAGGCATTGCCATGTGCAACTGCAGAACGCCCTGTTGTTTATAGCTGCCCAGGATAAGTGACTTTTTAACTTGCAATTTGTGAGCTAGGAATTAACACGGCAAACAGGACTTCATCCTTCTGTGTAGGAGTTAAATAAGGATAAAGAAGATGCAGTAACCAGCACACTCTTCCTTACATCATCTAATCATTTTTTAAACTTTTTGTTTTTAGTTTGGAAGGCAGCCTATTAAGAATTAAAACATGCTAGTGAAAAATCTAAAAGACCGCGAGATGAAAACCCATAATCTATCACGAAGTGTAGAGTATTAATTAGGCTAAAAACGGACACTGTGTTTCACTGCAGACTCTACAGAAGGGGAGCTCTGTGAAGAGACCCCCTTGCCTTTTTTTTTTTTTTAATTCCTTTGCATTTTCATTCTTTACACGGTAGCCAAACTTTCTGAAAGGAAAGACTTAACACGTGTTAACGTACGGGCACATCACCTCATCCTCACTTCATCTTACACCATCCTACACAAAAGTGTCTTCACACGCAGCCTCATATACCTCAGGGAAAAAAAAATCCATCCAGTGTTTTCTGAAACGCCGTCTCTGAGAAATCACAACGCTCACTGCACACTTAAAATACAAACATCATCAAACACACTCAAGCTTTATAAATTCGGCACGACTCCAGCAAACTCGCTCCACGATGTGTCAATTATTAACTTTCCTGTGCTTAAGCACATTGAGGGAAGCACGTTATAACCATTTCCCCAATAGCCGCAGCATTCTGTTTCAAAATCAGTGCAGTCTGTTGAAGACGGGGTCACGTACCGGACAAACAGGGTCACTGCCCCACGACTGCCTCTAAACAGGAATTAAGTGATAGATGAAAACGTCTTTTCAGAAAAAGAGCCAAACCAAAAGCCAGCAGGTGCAGCTCTCCCCCTGCAGCTGCTAAAACCTGCCCGAGTTCATGTGTAGTAGCTCTGCTAATGCCTCTGTTCCTGTGATCAATGCCAGTGGCAGTCAGCGCTGCTTACAGACATCAGCTGTTTAGCTGATGGCCATTCATTTCCTACTCATCTACAACGGCTGCTAAAGGATGGATTGCAGCGACCTTTGGGGAAGTACAATAAATACAGAAAAATGCTTTCGTGCCTGAAGCACTGTGGAAGCTGCTATCATTGTAGGATCTGACAGCTTGAAGCACCTAGAAAGCTAGGAAAAGAGCGACCTTTGGATCAATCAATTGATGCTAATAGTGAACTGGAGAACATCACGGTACCAGAGCCAGCAGAATTTCAAATTCATTTTGCAGTGCATGATTATTTGAGAAAGCGAAATGTGAAGTTTTCAACCTGGTCACAGAGCGAAACTCCTGCGGGTTTAAATATCCCAAAGGCAGCACCCAACGCACCATCCCATGAGTATTCCCTACTTCCTCTACGTGCCATTTTCCACCTCTTCAGGGTGAAATGATGGTCCAGGGGCCATCTCCCACAAGCAGAGTTCACAGCCCTCCTCTTCCCCCACGGGTGCAGAAGCGTTCAGCCGCTCTCCTGCCGAGCTTGGGGACCCGCTCCCCAGAGCAGGCGCTGCTGGTTCGGCTGCTGCCGCCCAGCCCCGCTCCCACAAGACCGCAGCCCGGCTCCGGCCAAAGCCCTGGCGACCGAGGCGATTCCGCCCGCGGGCGCCGATCACCACAACGACGCCCTAAAACCCTAGCCCC
>NW_010157595.1:0-1382 GCF_000695765.1 Mesitornis unicolor
ATCTTATACTCACTAACAAGGATGGTCTGGTCGAAGTGGTTAAGGTTGAGGGCAGCCTTGGCTGCAGCAACCATGAGATGGTGGAGTTCAGGATCTTGTGCAGTAGGAACAGAATACCAAGCAGGATCACAACTCTGGACTTCAGCAGGGCCAACTTTGGCCTTTTCAAGCAATTGCTAGGGGAAATTCCAGGGGTAGGGGAAATTCCATGGGACAGGGTACTAGAAGGTAAAGGGGCCCAAGATAGTTGGTTTCTATTCAAGGACCACTTCTTCCAAGCTCAAAATCAGAGCATCCCAACAGGTAGGAAATCAAGAAAGGAAGCCAGGAGACCCGTATGTTTAAACAGGGAACTGCTGGGCAAACTCAAGTGGAAGAAGAGAGTCTGTAGATCATGGAAGGAGCGGACGACCATCTGGGAAGAATACAGGACTGTTGTCAGAGGATGTAGGGAGGCAACTAGGAAAGCTAAGGCCTCCTTGGAATTAAACCTCGCAAGGGAGGTGAAGGAGAACAGAAAGGGCTTCTTCAAATACATTTCAGACAAAACTAGAGGCAATGTAGGCCCATTGCTGAATGAGGTGGGTACCCTGGTGACAGAGAATACTAAGAAGGCAGAGTTACTGAATGCCTTCTTTGCCTCTGTCTACACTGCTGGAGACTGTCCCCAGGAGCCTCAGACCCCTGAGGCCCCAAAGAAAGTCAGGATAAAGGAGGAGTTTGACTTGATTGATGAAGACTGGGTTAGGGATCAAGTTAAGCAATCTGGATGTAAATCCATGAGCCCCGATGGGATGCACCCACGGGTGCTGAGGGACATGGCAGGAGTCATTGCTAGACCATTCTCCCTCATCTTTGGTAAGTCATGGGCAACAGGAAAGGTGCCTGAGGGCTGGAGGAAAGCAAATGTCACTCCAGCCTTCAAAAAGGGCAAGAAGGAGGAGCTGGGTGACTAGAGATTGGTCAGCCTCATCTCCCTCCATCCCTGGAAAGGTGACGGAACAGCTTATCCTCGGTGCTGTCTCCAGACATATCAAGGATAAGAGGGTCATTAGGAGCAATCAGCATGGTTTCACCAAGGGGAAGTCATGCTTGACCAACCTGGTAGCCTTTTATGAGGACATAACCAGGTGGATAGATGATGGTAGGGCAGTGGATGTGGTCTATCTTGACTTAAAGCATTTGACACCGTCTCCCATAGCATCCTCACAGCTGAACTGAGGAAATGTGGTCTAGATGATCAGTTAGTGAGATGGATTGTGAACTGTTTGAAGGAAAGAAGTCAGAGAGTTGTGATCAATGGGACAGAGTCCAGTTGGAGGCCTGTAACGAGTGGTGTCCCCTAGGGGTCAGTACTGAGACCAGTACTATTCAATATATTC
>NW_010157596.1:0-5707 GCF_000695765.1 Mesitornis unicolor
ATAATAATAATAATAATAATAATAAAGCAAAAGGGAAAGCAAAGGTGTTGGCTGTTGCTTCCTCTAGCAGGGCCACTGATTTAAAGCAAAAGGGTAACAAAACACAGCAAATAAAACACTGACATACTTGGCTCCCAACATTTGAGATTATTATCCTAGATCCCTAAATGTCCCACCATTGTCTCTCCTGAGTTTGAGAAGCAGTGACAGCTGAAGTCTGGGCCTGGCTTGCATTTTTTAATCTCGATACTGTATTAGGAGTTTGCTTTTGCAAGTCCCAACCCACCACCCCTTGCACCCCACTAGACAGAGTGGCTCTCACTCACCCAGGACAATAGCGAGCATCTGTGTAGCCTTTCTCTCCCGAAGCTGGATCAGCCGGGGCTGCTGGTGGGCGAGCTTCAAAGAGCTGATGGTTCTGCCATCACTGAGCCTCCGTACCTCCAGGCCTTGCTTCGTACTCTTTCTCCTCTCTTCCAGCCTGCTGTGTTGTGTAGTCCCTGGTGTCTTGGTGAGGGATGCCTCGTGGCAGAAGCTGCGGTACCGCTGCAGGCTCAAGACAGTCAGCAACTTCCTTTTGGTAGATATCTCCTGGCTTGAGCATTTGAGTGGGAGACAGGGGGAAAAGGTGCCTTGGCATCTGTTTGGCAAAGCTTTTCTCTCCATGTGTTCCTGCAAAAGAGAATGCCACAGAGGAACTGGGAACCATCCAAAACATTCATTGGGTGAAAGGATGATGAGGAAAATTGTAGGAGTCATCCTTAGCCCCATTTGCTTTTAGATTTGTACCATATCCTTTGGACTGACCCTGGCTTATCAGAGGGGTGAACCAGCACTGGACAACTCTACCTCCATCCCACCAAGGAGAAACATGAGAACAAGGAGAGCTGAAACACCTGCTCTGCTAATCTTCACTTCTATTTTTGTGCCTGCCCTGCTCCCCTTAGCATACCCACCCATTTTTAATGTAGCTTCACTGTGAGAAAATGGGTAAAACAAGCGGGTATGCGTGACCAGGCGATTAAACCATTGTGCTGGTTCCCATGGTTGCAGATATTTCCATCTAGAAAGGTCAGTGGAACAAATGCTGCATGCACCATGAGCATTTTGACCTCTTAAGTCTGTCAGATGAAGAAATTGTTTTGTTTTGTTGGTGTTTGGTTTTTGGGTTTTTTTCAATAATCTAGGTTAAAGCCTGAGAAGCCCTGAGAATGAAGCTTTATAGAGCAAAAATCAATAAATGAAAAAAATTAGCCAGACTTCTGCTTGGCTAAGAAACCCCTGCTCTGAAGAAATATCAAAGCAGGCTGTGCTCTCTTCTAGTTGCCTGGTTCTACAGGGCAGAGATAGACAGGGAGTGTCCTCTTTCTAGGGGGCTGAAAAGGATTTAACTGGAGCTTCTGCATCTCAAATGTCATGGTGTATGAGTGAGGGATGGGATGAAAGCATGCTATGTTCCTTCTTTATGCTTTCTGTTCTATGCTTTGACCCTTTGAGGAGAAGAAGTGATGTCGGTTTTGACAGCTCCTGCTGTGTTTATGTGGATCTTACTTTGTGCGCATAACATGGTTTGGTGCTGGCGCTGTGGCTGCCCTGCCGGGTGAGGGTTCGCTTCTTTTGCCTTTGTCTTAGCACGAGGTAAATCCGGACATAGAGCAGCAGGGTCACCATGAAAGGGAGGTAGAAGGACACCAAAGAGGAGTAGATGATGAAAATAGGGTTGGATATGGAACAGACACTGGGATCCCCTGGGGAGGAGAAGAGAGAGAGAGAGAGAGAGAGAGAGAGAGAGAAGCAGCTGAGCTGCTTCAGTTTAGTACAAGGAAGCTCTGGTGCATTGGCAAAGCAAGCTGAAAGGTGGCCGGGGGACAAAGGCAGTCTAATGAGTGCAAGCATCTCCTGTCTCTGTTATTGCAATTTACACCGTGTCCTACCCCACTCACCTGATGGTTAAAATGGACTCTTCCTAGGGCCACCTAGCATGACCCAGCATGCACCTGCCTGCTTTTCTGACCAACAGCTCTGCCCTCTTCTCTCATGGCTATCCCCATCCTTTCTCAGAGGATCCTTTCTCCTTTTCCCCTGACAGCCTCTCAGCTGTCTAGATGCAGAGGTGTGCCTTCACCCCCAGCTGTCTGGACCAGGCAGTGGAGGACAGCAGCACCTCCCACCCCCTATACCCATCTTGCCTCAAGCACTGCAGAAAGTATGGATGGGGAGCAGAGGACTTCTGCCTGTGGCTTGGGGGTAGGAAGGCTGTCCTGCTCCTCTGCCTTCAGGGAGAACAGGCTGTCCTACGTGAGGGCAAGGAGAGTGACCAATCTGCTTCCAAGGGGGGAGCTAAATTGTTTGCCCTGCTCAAGGGATTAGGTGAGGAAGCAGACACCCAGATGGAAAGATTTCTCACAAGCCGTGCCAATATGCAATCCTTGCTGTTTAGAAATGTGTCCTGTTTCAGATTTAAAACTGTGTCAGGGCCTGTTATCGGCAAAATGCAGTAAGTCTGGTGTGTGTGTGTGTCTGTGTGTTGGATGTGCTGCATTTCTGGAGATTTGCTCTGTGTGTGCAGAGTGATTGTTTGGGGGGATTTGTAGACCTGGACACTTTGATGGGCATTGATTTGGCACTAAAGCAGGCAGGTCCGTCCTCAGACCAATAGTCAGTGTCTGCCTGAGCAAATAGCAAGTTTATAGACAAGAGCGCATCTGTTCCACAGCACTGAGGACTTTTCTTACCCTTTATAGTGTGCTTTCCAGTTCCCTAAAATTTCCTGTAACTTGGAAAGTCTGCAGGACCCACGTTAAATGACCTGGTTATACACAGGGCAGCTCCATTTCCAACCCCTCCCTGTGTGTTATTATTTGGGACACCACCTACCTGTAGTATTGAAGCCGAAGAGGAGAGGACATGACACTGAAAATGCCAGCATCCAGACTATCACGATCATGAGAGAGACCCTCCTGCAGGAACTCTGCCCAGTGCTGTACTGGTACTGAACTGGTTTCACCACTGCGGTGTATCTGTGGACCAAACCAGCTCCAGAAAGAGGAGAGGTAAGAATGGAGAGAGGAAAAGGACCAGGTTTTAAAAGGAGAAATGAAAGCCGCATAGGGAACATGATGGTGAATGTGGTAAAGAAATGGAAGAGGAAAGAAGATCAGATGATGGGATCAGCAATTTTTAGAAATGGTGAGTGGGACATAGTGGGGAGAAACAGAGAAAAGCAGAATTAGTTGGCAGCACTGCAAATGCTCTGCAGAACTGCTGGCATTGTGAAGCTACATGGCTTGGGATACCAGATCGATCTAGAAACCTCAGGAAACCCCCATCCCTCAAGCCCCTAAGGTTATATGTGCACTGCTGGGAAAGAGCAGTCTCTGGAACAACTACAACCTGCTACACTCTGTGCCTCAGCTGCCCGCTCTGGTGTTGGCCCTAGGAGACGCAGTTCAGCAAGGCTAGGGTTTGGAAGGCACAGGAATCTTGTCTTTAGGATACCCTGGGAGCTGCTTCTTGCAGACAGAGCCAAAATGAACCGGGGATAAAGATTCCTATAGAGGAACACCAGACCAACCCAGTGCTGGGAGCTGCTTTGTACAATTACTCTTGAACCATGGTACAAAGGTAGAGCATGCAGTGTCTTTTCTGTCCCCCATTCACCGGTTCTGACTACCTACTGGTGATGTTTTATTGCTTGTGCCCTTTTGCTCTTAAGTGCAGACATCTTCTAGCACATGGCAGGCAGAGCCATATTCATAGCAGTAATGGCAGTGATAGCCTTACAGGGAGGTTTGTGATCCTGAAGACACTGATGCTGCCAGTGCAGACCCCACTTCGTTGTCCCTGCTGCACTAGGGTACAGGGTCGACCCTCATCTGGAGGTTATCCCCCTGGATGCTGTTGGCTCTCACCTGTCAATGCTGATAGCACAGAGGTTTAAAATGCTGGCTGTGCACATCATTACGTCCATGGTGACGAAGATATCGCAACAGATGCGGCTGAAAGTCCAGACTCCTCCTGTCACCTGCGTCAGCAACCACAAAACGGTCAGCCTTATTCTGCACCCAGTCCTGATAAGTTATGTATAAGGAGGTGCTCTCCTCCAACTATCTCAAGGGCTAGATGAGTTAATGTCCACTGTGATGTGCAGCAGGAAACTGAGGCACCTATGTTGTACGCAAGATAACACAACAGTAGGGCATGGAGAGGGAGCCACATCTTGATTTCAAGCCTTTAGTTACTCGTATGGGTGGGGCAGGGTGAAGAAATAGATAGCAGCTATCCCTTCCCTTAAGGTCTAGCATGATAAATTGATTTAAATTTGATATCACTGTATATATCCTTTGATTAAGGATTATATGAGGAAAATCTAAGGGCTGAAAGTGTTTCTCAGCTTAGTTGCTGGAGCTCTCTTGCAGGCAGTGAGCTGGAAAAGTGCTGCAAATTTTATGACTTTATGTATGAAACAGAGACCTGAGACCCCAAGCTTCTCTAAAACCTTATTTGGATTCCTATCTCAGTTACAGATTTTGATTATTAGATCAGAGTGAGAACTCACAAGCTATTCAGATAAAGGGTTTTGGTTTGCTACCATGTCAAGCTTGTGTTCTGGTTGTTTTGAATTTTTAATCTGAAGTGTGTAATCATAAAAGTTTAGTTGTGGCTAGTCTTTGTGATGGAGAAGTGCATTTTTTGGCCTAGCCATCATGTTCTTGACAATGACCTTTTTGGTTGACAACAATATTCTCCAAGCACCATGTGGCACCACTGTCCTGGGGGCTGGGATGATAGCCTGAAGCCAAGCGAGGTGGTCTGCCTCAGCACTCACCCCTTGCAGGAGATGAGCAAGAAGGCAACCTGCCCTGCAACAGATAAACCCATTGGATGAGTACAGAAAACAAATGTAATGCTATGCTGTTTGGAGAAGGGGGGTAGGAGAGAAAGAAAGAGAGAGATGTGTCCCTGCTTGGAGTGAGCCTGGATTTTAGCCTTCAAACCTGTAGATCCTGCTGGTTCAGCTGGATCCTGGGAAGCTATCAGGAACTGGCACTAGTTCCTGGTCTCTTTGCTTACATTTAGACTGCACCTGGTTTGGGGGCCCCAGGACAGGAAAAAATATTGATAAATGGGAGTGAGTTCTGCAGAGGGCCATCAAGGCAGTCCCTGTGTGCTGGAGCACTTGTCTGGTGGGCAGCATCTAAGGGAACAGGGCTTGTCTGGTCTGGAGATGAGGTGGCTTTGGGGGGAGTGGTTAATAGAAGTCACCTAGTGCGTAGTGCAATGTTATTAAGAAAGTTGGAGCCAGGTTTTTCACAGCAGTGTGTGGTGGGTGGACTAGAGGCAACAGGCATAAGTTGAAAGAAGACTGCTTAAGAAGGTAAACTTTCTGACCATGAGGACAGTGAGACAGCGGAGCTGGTTGGTTGGTGAGTCTGTGCATGCTCCATCCTTGGAGGTTTCCAAGACCCTTTCAGAAATACCCATCCCAGATCAGGCTGGAGAGGGTGCCACAAATAAACTTGACTTCTAAGGCAGTGGGTCAACCCTGCAGCAAGTGTCGATGCCTAGGAAGGACATGGCTCCCTGCAGAGAGAAACACTTGTATAAATAAAGAATTTGTATTTATAACTCTGTGTGAGTTGTTTTCAGAGTTGTTTAAGAAATAATCCCAAGAAACTGGAATGGTTGGGATTGTGCCAGCATTCCT
>NW_010157596.1:5738-13407 GCF_000695765.1 Mesitornis unicolor
CAACTCACTGAGGTGAGCTGTCGCTGGACCCAGCAGCTGTGTCAGAAGTCAGGTACTGAAGGAGGCAGTCTTCCATTAGACCCCTTAACTCTGAATGAATGCAAGGGAGAGAAACGGGAACTGGCCTGCAAAATGCAGTAGGGAACTGTGCTTTCAGCCTCAGTTCTCTGATACTTGTGAGGCTCCTTTCTTTCTTTTAAAAATAGTAAGAAAAGGAAAAAAAAAACAACCAACCGAAACCCTTAGAGTTTTCTGCAAAATTAGGTGGGCTACAAGATGTGCAAACTGAAGGCTGTCCCTCTGAAATTAAGGACCTTAATAGGTAGGTTCAATTTTCAAAGAAACCCCACACTGTTTTTGCTTTAGTTGCAGATTTTGAGATTTGCTTGACCACCTCAAAATATTTTAAAAAATTATAAATGCTGAAAGCCTTTACAGTGGGACCCAGTAAGGGGCATTTCTGTGTGAGGCAAAATGCAATGCAAAATGCAATGTAGTGTATGTGTGATCTGTGGAGACTGAAGAATATTTCACCAGGACCTGGTGCCAGGTGTTCACATGAAAGCCAGCTGCTGCTAGCCCAGCAGATGTGCAAGCACTCCAATGAGGGGGTTTCCAAGGTCCTGAGCACATTCAAATGCTAAGCCCAAGAATGTGGATCATTAAAACTGAAGAAGGTGTTGGTGGGAATGGCTCTGAAGTGAACCCTTTCAGGATGATGCATTCAGATCATGCCACCTGCATACTAAGCTGCAGCTTGTATTGAGAGGATGCTTGATAGCTCAAAATGTTTGGACTTAAAACCCATCCTCACTTCCACCAGCCACAACTTCTAAAGTGGGGAATAGCTCTGCTGAAGTCAGTGAAGTAGTTAATATTCACCTGTGGGCTACACAAACCCAGATTTTTTTCCAGAATTTAACAATGAAGAAGAGCCTTTTTATTATAGGCCTTGTTCATAATTTTTTAAAATTCTATTTCTGCTCTTCCTTTTATTGTTCTGTTCTGCTCATCTCTGCTACAGTAGCTAGAACTTGCTACTGTGCATATCTGGTTTTCATGTGCTGGCAGGGTACCTGTTCTTTATCCCTTTGGTGCCTTTTGTCCAGGAATCTCAAAGCGTATCACAGGTATTAATTGAATGAATCCTCACAACTGCCTGGGTGAGGTGGATGGTCAAATATTGTTCTCTTATAAGCTGACAAGAGCAAACCACAGAGAGATGAGCTGATACAATCTCTCATTACCACTCAGTGTGTGCACGGCAGAAGTGGGAATAGAGTCCAGGATTAAATCCTGACTGTGTCAAAGACAATGCTGAAGCTCCCTGTAGACTATTCAGGTCAGGTTCTCACCTTATCTTTCTTGATGACCAGTCTGCTTTATCACAAAATTGCAGTATTATTATTTTTAATTTTACAACCCTATAGGAAGTCTTCCAGTTTGAAAAAAATAAAAATCCTTACGCATTCATAAACTTAGGCAAATCCATTGCTCTCCTGAATCCTTAAAAATAAATGAAAAAAATATCTGCAAATCAGGTATGCTGTATTGAGGTGTACACAGATGGGAAAATAAGAACTTGAATTTGCATCAGGTTATGACAGGCATTTAAATAGCAGTGCATCTAAGCATGCTCACTTAAGCATTTTGTGTTCTTCGTGGGGGTACTGTTAGCTCCCTGCAGCTGTGAAACGGCTGCTGATGTTTTTGCACTGAGGGAGTAACTAGGAGCATACATGCGGTCAGGCCTGCTGACAAGTGGTGAACTGCTGAGCTGCAGTAACTCGGTTGTCTGTCCTCCTTTTGTCAGTAGTATGGTGAGCTTCTTGAGCTCCAAGGGCAGTTGTAGGTCTTGCTGCTATGGTGTGAGAGCCACAGAAGAGGAGATCGTGTTACTCTTGCATGTTCTGAACAGAGCTTCAAGCTGGACCTCAGTGACAATCATTTTCTGAAGCTTTTTCCCCTTTCGGAGGTAGAACTGGATGTTGTGAGAAGATTAAGAAGGATGCTTCAGGCCACGCTGCTACATGTCCTTCTACCTGAAAGGTGGTTGTAGCAAGGTGAGTGTCAATCTCTTCTCCCAAGTCACAAGCAATAGGACAAGAAGAAATTACCTGAAGTTGCTCCAGGAGAGGTTTAGATTGGATATTAGGAAAAATTTCTTCTGTGAAAGGTTTGTCAAGCATTGGAACAGGCTGTCCAAGGGAGTGGTGGAGTCACCATCCCTGGAGGTATTTAAAGGATGGGTAAATTGTGGCACTTAGGGACACAGTTTAGTGATGGAGTTGGCAGTGTTAGGTTAAGAGTTGGACTAGATGATCTTAAGGGTCTTTTCCAATCTAAGCAATTCTGTGATTTATACAATTACTATAAGGCATGACGGTATTTAATGCCATCGAACTTCAGTGGACAGGATACCCTAATTCCACTGTCTTAGAAATCTTGGTGAGCTTCAGTAGTTGTGCCAGCCACAGCATCAGAGGTCAGTAAAGAACTGGGGTAGCAGTACTGGTATATCAGTACTGGTATATTAGACCTACCTGTCAACCCCAGAAGATTGCTAGACACAGTGCTGAATAGCATTTTTGTGCCAGAAACCTCCTCAGGTTGATAGGAGGATTTTGAGGTTATAAAATGTTTATATTGTTACATTGTCACAGCATTCCCAAAAGACTTCTCAGAAAGACAGAGTTCTGGTCTGTATGATTGATAAAATGACAACTTTAATGGAGAAGGTCCAGACTATAGATTACTCTAAAAATTGACTGTAAAGCACAAAGTTCACAAGTGACATTTAAATCTGAGGTATTCATCCACCTTTAGCTTCTCCATAAATAATGGCCAGGTCTCAGATGCCTGGTTTGGCAAATGTTCAGTAGATGAATAGGTATTGTACACGGTTTTGGGGACTGAATGATTTATTGGCAATTTATAGTGTACTGAAGCATGATGCGATTTCTGCTTCATTGGTAGTAACACTGATCCATAAACAGCAGCAAATATCTAAATGACTTTGGGGCTTTTTGGACTGTTTGTTTGTTTGTTTGTTTTTTAAATTTTAGTCTTGCTGGAGTCCTACAGCCTAGTTCTCTAGGAGCTACTGTGCAATGCTAGGAGCGGTAGATTAGGTTTGGGACATGTGTGGGTTCTTCTACCTGTTGATTGGGTGACTCGTTGATCAGCTACTTTGATTATCCAAGCTCTACAAATGGAAATGAACCTTGAATGGGTCTACAAACACAACTAGGGAATAGACCTACAGTTGTGCTCACAAATCATGACCACAGTACTGCATAGGGCAGAGGCTGCTCCATAGATATGCCTCAGTCCCACTCTGTCCACAGCGAGAGTGAGTGCTAAGCCTTTTCTAAAGCAAAGTGTATTGTGATTTCATTGAGGTGATGGACTATTTCAGTCTGAAATAAAATTTCACCTTAATAATATTTTTTAGTTGTAATCAAATTGCAGAGCCTAATTCTGTCTTGTTGGGATGGCTCTCTCCTCCTCCCCTCCACTCACTTGTTCATTGCTTTTTAATTATTTGATGTAACACAACCGAGCTGTACACATCCTGCAGGCCAGCTTCAGGACTGCTCCACCCAGATTAATCTAACTGACTTCATTAGGAACATGATCACACATGCAGTATCATGGTGCTCTCTTTGCTCTTTCACTTCACAGCGATGTTATACAGAAATAATTAACCATGAATGCCCTTATTAATAATGCTCATACACAGAATAAATCCTTAATTTATCTTAATTGTAGCCTTGCTGAGACTGCAGCGGGCACATTTGGGAGAGTGGCTTGGATTGATGCAAGGGAACTGTCTAGGCTCAGTGCCAAAGCTAAGAGCTGTGTTGCCTATTCTACACACTCCAGTGGCAGAGGAAGGCTGTATGACACTGCCAGTCCCCTACTACTTGATCAAATCTCCTTGTACCCGCATAGTAGGTCTGGCATTTGCCAGTGTTGTCCTGTCTCGTCCTACTTTCTGTTCACGCACTGCGTGGTCCATATGCACAAGTCCCTCTCTGCTTCTGCTTTGCTTTGTGGGAAAGAGGTCAGCCAAAGGTGGGCAGCTGTTAACAGAATATTTACCCTGCCCTTCAGCCTGATCCCAGCTTGCCCCTAACAGAAAGAGCATAAGGCTTCAGTGAGACCATGGCTTAGAGGCTTATTCTGTCTCTGTTAGCATGAGAACAGGGTACTAGGGCTCAGCTGAAAGCTTACAGCTCATGGCTGTTCACTCTAATTTTTCTAGACCTACCAATTTTTGTGAATTAGTGTAAAAATGTTGAAGAGAACAGATTAAAATGTCATCTGTAGCATACCTTCATGTACTTACTTTACTAAGAACATTTTCCCAGGAGTGGCTTCAGTAATTCAGGATTTTGCTGCAGTGTGGGGGATTTGGTTTCCATCTTTACTCCCTTATATCTGATGCTGTTGCCCATAATGAGCATTTTTACATCAGCCAATGTGCAAAGATCAGGGAAATGGAGACTAAGACTAAGAACCCAGGGGCTTGAAAAGTCCTTTGAAGTTACTGTGAAAATGCTCACATGACTTAGAGAGATTTGGAGCATGTTCCTCAGCTTCATCTTTTTGTCAGCCTGCTTGGGGAATACTGCTAGGAGCTGACCTAACATCATGGATGTTAGGGCTCATAAACTCTGCAGGAGACGAGGATTTGAGTGCCCTCACTGGTTTTCTGGCCAGCAGGAGTAGGGATTGATCTGGGCTCTAGGATGAGTTCCTATAAGGTATTTTCACCGTACTGCCTCTCCTGCCATTTCCAAATCATCATGGTGCTAACTGGCAACCCTTCTGGCTGATGAAGTCAGCTTCAAGGATGCTCAGATGAAAGTGGTATTAGCACATCAGAACCCACAACCTACATCACTGGCTGCCACTCAAGCTCAGGGAGGCTATGCTCTGCCAGGAAGAGCGAGCCTCAGGGTATCTGCTGACGGATGGGACTGTAGTGCATTTGTCTGGCTTGTGTCCAGTCTATGAAGGCCACCTGTGTGACACTGTGGGCTGCCACCCACCCTACGAGTGCCCCAGAGCTAGCTGGGGGGGTTAAAATATGAACAGACTTTATCTGCATCAGAGCTGGCCTATCCTGAGAGTGTGCACTACTGCTGGAGAACTCCTACTGTGGTTCAATTTCCTAAGACGTACTCACCTCCAGGTACACCACCCATGGCATCACCAAAGTAGCCACCAGCAAGTCCGCCACCGCCAGGCTCACCACAAGGTAGTTTGTTGTGGTTTGCAAGGTGCGTTCCCTCAGCACGGCTAAGCAGACCAGCACATTCCCAAAGATGATGGCCAAAATCAGGATGCAGTAGCAGAGCGCATAGTAGGCATGTGAGCGTGGCAGGTCAGGCTCTGTAGTGTTATCTGACCCACAGGGAATGGGGTCGGTGGTATTAGGATGACTGCCGGTTCTTGTGAAGAGGGCCATGGGGATGCCACTGCATAGAGAAAGAAAGAGATGTCTGAAAATCAGAGCTCTACAATAATTGTGGAGAACGGCACCTTTTGTGGACAGTGTATGATTTTCATCCTTCATAAATGCTACTTTAAGCCAATTATAGAGGTCTATTCTCATACATAGGCAGAGCTTTGCTTAAAATGTTGCTTGGCCTGTTCTGTTTTTCATTGACTCTAAGCCAAGAGAAGTATGCAAGATTTCACCTTCTGTGTGCATCTGAAAGGTGCATCTTACCAACCAACGTAGCTGTACGGAAAGTGGCAATGGTTTTAAGATGCACCACAGTCACACCACAGTACAAGTCAGCCGGGCAAGAGCACAGTCTGAAAGACAATTTGTAGTGCTGAGGAGGACCTGATGCAATTACCCAAACTAGGGCTTGCTGAGAAGCTTGACCTAGTATCTTTTTTTCTGGGAAGTACCCTCTCCCTTCCTTTGTCAAAAAATGTCTTCAATAACCTCATGCACTTGAATACTCGGCAGCCTGGCAGAGAGACGGCACCCGCAATGCTCAAGTAGCCTCTTCAACCCTGGCATCCTGGCAGTAAGCACCACGTACTGAATTACTCTTTTCCTGCAACATCCCAGGCCTTCTGTTCAAATAACATTTCGCTTCAGCCCTGCCTGCCTTGCCAAAGCTCGACTGTCAGTGCTGCCCCCATTTCATCCATATTGTGCTCTGCTAGAAGCAGCAAATCAACTTGTTATTTGGGATGAAATAATGGAAGGATGCTTGCAGGGTACTCTGCACTTCTTTTTCTTACAATGGATTCATGATTGTGATCGGGAACCTACCCCTTCTTGATTTAGAAGGAGGATAAATTTTTCAGGAATATGAAGGCTGCTATCCCAGTGTTGTTCTGTGACATTTAATCTCTTGTATCTGTTTTTTTTTTTTTCTCTCTTTGCTAGTGCTCCCATCACTGAACTCATCATCAGTGTGACAGGTATGAAAGACAAGGACAAAATGGTGCAATGTCACTGGTATAAATATTGCTCCTTGTTCCACCTCACCCCTTGAACAGCAGCATCTGTGATGCACACTTCTGGAAGAGTAGCTGTGTAATAGGTATAAATTGCTCCAGGCCTCTGGCATAGATGTATCCTTAAAACTGGTGTTGCTTGTTCCTGCTGGTTTGCGGTTGGGAGAGGACAAGGGCTGAATGATATGGAAACTGGAATGAGATGGAAACTGAACTTCCCTCTCTTCCATGAACACTGATCCCTCAGGACAGGGGTGAAACAATTTCTTATGGCCCCTGTTTTGTTTGAAAATGCCTCTGCTTGTTTTTCCTTTTCTATCTTTCTTCTGCCTCCTTGACAAAGAAGTTAAGCCTTTCACTGGATCTGAAGGATTTCCTGTAGTGTGAGCACCATCACCGAGTCCAGGACTGTTTGTAAAACAGTTCAGCTGCAGCCACCCAAAGACAGGACTCATTTTGCAGCGTTCCTTGCACTGACACAGCTCCCGCTCTGGAAAACCCGTATTGTCTGGGGCTGTGAAAGGCTATCAGTGCAGTGTGGGAAAAACTACATTAAGCAGGTGCCTAGCTGATAAGCAAAGACACGACAGGGAATGAACAAAACATCATGCACAATATAACCAAAAGGCTTAAGGCGCAGCATTTCACAGTTTGCCTGAGGGTTTCCTGCCCTCTCTCCTCCTCGTTACATCCTAAAGCACTATTTTCGCCTCTCACCCGGAGGCCAGTCTTCCCTACCAGGATCGCTCCCAGCTCCCCATGCCAGGACCCTCAGCCCTGAACTGTCCCCCACCCCAACAATTACTCCCCGGCTCTGCTCTCTCTGCCCGCGGCCAGGGTGCTGGGTACCGGGATACTGATGTGCCAGGGTACGGGAGTACCCGCACACCGGGGTGGTAGGACACAGAGGCACAAGCGCACCGGGACACCCGGATACCGGGACACTCACCGCCCGGGGCACAGCAACAAGGGTCGCTGCCCTAGGGACAAGCAGACGACGAGGAAAGGGATATATGCTCCTCCTGTGGGTCTCAGCCTCGGAGGGTTCCGGGTGCAGGTCCCGGTTCGGATGCCAATGTCCGAGCGTGGGGCACAGCGTGCAGGGGAGGGATCCCGGGTCCTCGCCGTGTCCCCGGCCCGGGGCTGCCTTGTGCCCCGGTGATGCCGCGGGGGAGGGAGG
>NW_010157596.1:14069-16343 GCF_000695765.1 Mesitornis unicolor
GTGGACGGGACCCCGCTGTGCATGGGGAGGGAGCAGCCGGGTCGGGGGCTGTGCTCCGCTTCCCGTCCTCCAGTGCCCGAGAGGTTGTCCCTCTTCCCAAGGGACCTGGAGAAGGGACCTTGGCTGATTTTGGAGCCAGGGGCCGCAGCAAGGTTGTGTTATGCCGAGGGACTGACCAGCTTCTGCCTGGGAGGCAAAGCGGAGAGCTGGGAACGCAAACGTACCCTTGGCCCTGAATCACTCGCGTTGTGGGGGAGCAAGGGGGGATGCCTTGGCCCGAGCTGATCGTACTGTGGTGGGAGGCCAAGAGGCAAACCCCCTTCGAGAGAGGCTATGGGCGTGCAGCTTGGGAGAGAGAGATTGCACTTAAAAAAAACCGTTAATCTAAATGATCAAAGTAGGGATTATTTTTTAAAAGGAAAGAATAGACAAAAATCTTTAAATAAGCTACGTTAAACCTAGGATGAATGAGTGCTGGGTAACCAGGGAGGAAGCCATAAGGAGAGTGATGTTGGGGGAAGTGTCCTTCTCCTGGGACCATGTAGGCGCAGCTCACCACATCTGCCATGGACAGAACATGACCACAACCACTATCTCTGAGATGTAGCTTCCCTTGAGGTCTGATACCAGGTGTCTGAGGTGCAGCTCTCCTCAGACTGTGGTCCCTGGAAGATCTCTGTGGGGTATGAGTGATCCCAGTGTGCCTTCTCCGTCCTGAGGTTGGGCTGTGCCCACCATCCACGTTGGCACAGCAAGTGGGGCTCACTGTGGGTTGTCATGAGGGTGCAGGAAGCTCAGCTGCAGGGCTGAGGTTTCCCTCCAGAGGCGTGCAAGAGTGGCACTGCAGCCCCAGCAGGGAGGAGGGAAAGTGCTCTTCCCCTTTATGCACCCACATATCCTGCCGGCTTCTGCACTTCGGTCACAACAAGCCCATGCAGCGCTACAGGCTTGGGGAGGAGTGGCTGGATTGCTGCCAGGCAGAAAAGGACCTGGGGGTGTTGATCGACAGCTGGTGTGTCCGGCAGTGTGCCCAAGTGGCCAAGAAGGCCAACAGCATCTTGGCTTGTATCAGGAATATTGTGGCTAGCAGGACCAAGGAAGTGATTGTCCCTCTGTACTCACTCAACCCACTGGTGAGGCTGCACCTTGCATACTGTGTTCAGTTTTGGGTGCCACAGTATAAGAAAGACATGGAGGTGCTGGAGAAGGTCCAAAGAGGAGCTACACAGCTGGTGAAGGGTCTTGAGAATAAGTCTTATGAGGAGTGACTGAGGAACTGGAGCCTCCTGAGACAAGGAGGCTGAGCGGAGACCTTATTGCTGTCTAAAAGCACCTGAAAGGTTGTAGAGAGGTAGAGTATGAGTGTCTTCTCAATAGTTACAACCTATAGGACAAGAGGACATGGCCTCAAGTTATGTCAGAGGAGCTTTAGGTTAGACATTAGGAGAAACTTCTACACTGAAAGGGTTATCAAAGACTGGAAGAAGCTGCCCACGGAAGTGGTGGAATCACCATTCTTGGAAGCATTTAAAAGCTGTCCAGATACGGTGCTCAGGGACATGGTTTAGAGGTGGACATGGTAGGGTTAGATAACGGTTGGACTTGATGATCTTAAAGGTCTTTTCCAACCAGAATGATTCTATGATGATGCTATATCAGGGTGACCATGGGCTAACTTGTGGGTGGGCAAGAAGAAGAGGAGATATTGTGGAGAACAGTGTTTATTTATTTATTTTTAAGAAGTTAGTTACTTCAACAAGTGTGCCTCAGGACTCTGGCTGCCAGGATCATCTCTCCTGATTACAGCTATCCAAGCTAATATCTTTGTGGATAAGGGTAGTAGGATGGAGTGCTTGTATCCCTGAGGTGTGAGGCATGTAAGTACCATCTTTAGCCTGGCGGAGGATGGTGGAAGTGCCCGTACAGGACCTGATGGGGACTAATCAGGGCTCATGTCTTTAACCAAGGCTGTAGCTACCCTGAGGCAGGTCCGTGGATGGTAGCAGATGAGTGTGATGAGTCACTGCCTAGTCCCTATGTGCCCACATTCACAGGTGTCCCTGGTAGAGGATATAGCTACCAGGCTATAGACCAAATGACCCATGAAGGGCTCTACAGCTCCCTTGTCCCCTTGGGAGCTCCAAGTGGTGTGACACTGACTACATTTACCATACTGATATTATATGTACACAGTTGAACTTCTGCTGTTGTCCATCCTATGCTGCTCTCCTTCAGGGAAGTGCCTTTGAATCACAGAATCACAGAACGTTAGGG
>NW_010157597.1:0-1457 GCF_000695765.1 Mesitornis unicolor
TCACCCTTAGACTTATATCACTGTGATATATCGCATTTATCTTGTGGCCTTCTTTGAGGAATGCTGAGCAATCGTTTTAAACCTTTCTTCCCTTAAGAGCAGGATAGGTTTTCGTCTGGAGTTGAGTATCTCCAAAATAAATCTAAGATAAAGCAATCAACAAAATAAGGAATGGAGTACTGCAGGGCAAATATGGGGGGCACAGAGGGTTTCTGAGCCTTCCTTGTCATTATATCACCAAAAAGCACTATCATAACCAGTGAAATTAGTTCTTGACTTCTTTGCCACTTAAACCACCGGTTCAGAGGGTAGCTTTGAATGAAGGTCTTAGAGCAGTAATTCACATGTGGCAGCAGATTCCGGGGGGAAGGGTGAATTTAAAACACTGGTTTGAGAAACTTGACCCTTGCAGCAGAAAAGTTGAGTTCCTAAAATGTGAAGTGTACAAAATATGGACTCATATCTCAGTGTGATTTTAAAAAATGAGACTAACATTCTTTTACCATATTTGTAAAATACTCTGGATCAAGGCTGCAATGGATGTGCCAAGTACTAAATTAGACTTATTTAGGTAACCCTTTTCCTCCTTAACTTTCTTATTCTTCCACTAGTTTGGAGTATCTTGTAGCTACCAGTGACCCAGCTGGGATCTGCCATGTGGATTGCATGGCGAGCTCTGACAAACATCAAGTGTAGACACTGTTCAGAAATTAGCCAAATTGACAAGGTAAGCTGATCTATAAAAAGTTATCTTTTTCTTTAATTTTTTTCCTCTCAAAACAGACATCCTTTCAGAGCACAAGGAACAAAAACTACTGCTCTAGTTAATCCTGCCTGTGAAGACTTCCCTTTGGTGATGCCCTCCTGTAAGTAAAACATAGCTCTCCAACACTGCTTTCCAGAAGGAAAATGTTCTCATATTGCCATGCAGATAATATGAAAAAATGTCTTTTGGAAACACTTGCAGGCACAAATCCCCAGAAGATCTCCTTGCTGCTCTGGTTGCTGGACACTTCCATTGTGGAGGATGTGCACAATCCAGTTTTGTCCATGCCAGTCCCAACCACCCTTCAGCCTATGCCCACAGCAGAACCTGGGCCCATTTTTGGGGTGGGATGTATGAGGCACGAGGCTGAAGTGGAATGGCTGATAGAAACCTGCTCAGAAATCAAGATAAGTTCTGTATGTTCTGAACTTAATTTGCTAAATTATCCCCAGATTTTATTATTCATTCAAAAATGGGCTCCTTCCTAACTAGATATTTATCTATTTGAAATCTAAATGACTTTGAGATTAAGCTAAAAATTAGAATTCTGGATTTTCAAATTCCATTTTAATTGAATGATGTAGCCTTTTGGAATGTAAAGAAACTCTCTGAAGCCAAATGACAGGCATATTATTTGAAATTTGATGACGAATTTGTCCCTAATTTTATCCACTTATATTAAGAGGTCTTT
>NW_010157598.1:0-3510 GCF_000695765.1 Mesitornis unicolor
ACCGAGCGATTCTGTGATTCTGTGAAACTGTCATGTTTTGGGGGCAGATAAGGTGGGAGGCTTCATTTAAATACTATGTTCCATAAAGAATTGATGAATGAACTTTTTGAAACTGCAACAGGATTTTTCAATATCCTTCAGTACGTACCTTACCATAAACAAGTTGTGTTATTAAACATGGGAACTTGCATGGAAATTATTATTTATTTTTTAAGGGTATTAACATTCTTTCTAAGCACTATTAGGTCAATCATATTTACAAGATGTTTGTATTTAAGTTTGTTGGTCAGTAAAAAAATCCAAATAGCGGTGTTTCCCAGACTGAGAACGTGTTGAATATTAACTGTTCTAAATTGTTCACACTATCATCATATACAGTATCTAATGTTTATCTGATTATTTTACCATACTGTGATGTGCCTTACGCTATGAAAGGATTGAATTAATGATACTTCAGGTGATCTCTCAGACTGGACTTTACTTCTGATGCTTTGCTTCCTTTTGATAATGGCTTCTGAGTTCCTGCCTTCCCAAACAATAATACTGGGCATTTCTGCTTCTAACCATAGATTGCATAAACTCTTTATCAAGTTTATTTGATTAGTTGAAAAGATTCGTGAATGTTTTGTTATAACTGAGCAAACTGGGCCACCTAGTGGGTGTGAGGGACTTAACATAGTGCTGTTGGTCATAAACCTAAAGCCCAGGTCCAGAAAAATACTTGAAAGCCTAAGATGAGGCAGGGGAAAGTTGTTGCATGCACAGATCCGTTACTGAATTTGTCATTCTTACTCTGCTAGAAATGGGCCTTTGCCTGTCAAGTCACATATATAATTTAGAAAATGTTAGCTATGTACATAGGTTGGAAGATGAATGCTGTGGTACAGATATAATCAATTTTCTGTAAGTTATTATTATGCATTGATCATGACAATAAGAAAAGATTGGAGCAAAATTTAGCTGAGTTTTCACAACAACATTCTATTGAAAGTTGAAAGTCTCCTTATAAAGGTACCTTTTTAACATATTGACACGTCCTTCATCCATCACTGGAAACTTTGTCTTGTTCAGGCAACATTTATTTATTTATTTCTTACTTTATAGGCTTTATGCAGTTGGTGGTCGAGATGGAAGTTCTTGTCTTAAGTCAGTAGAATGTTTTGATCCTCATACAAACAAATGGACCCTCTGTGCTCAGATGTCAAAAAGAAGAGGGGGTGTAGGTGTAACCACCTGGAATGGGTTCTTGTATGCAATAGGTGGTCATGATGCCCCAGCATCAAATTTAACATCCAGGCTGTCGGACTGTGTCGAAAGGTAATATCCTCATGAAGACATATCCTGCTTGTAACTCTAATAGTGCTAGTCTATAGAGTGATTTATGGAAAGAGCTGTAAGTAGAAACGCTTACGTTATGGGGTAATGTTATTTTTAGCATGAGCAGGGAAACATGTATGAAAACATACTGTGTAGGCATAATATGATCCAAAATATTGCCAAGACAGATTTTTTTAACAGAAAATTCTCCCTAATATTTTTTCTTCTAACAATCTCCTTGAATGAAGTATGATTAATTAGTGAGAACAACTTTGAATTTAATGCTTTTTAAAATAGAGCAGAAGTCCTTTCACAAGAGAAAAAAGTCAGGTTAAAACATGTTCCTTGACGTAAGAATAGCATGAACTCTCCTCTGTAGTTCTCAGTCTGACTTGTCAAGAATGTTATTATTCTAGAATCACATTTAATGTTTTTCACTTAACTATCTGTCTTTTACTGTGCTGATGCTTCTGATGATAGGGAGCTATGATTAAAGAAGTATTGTAAAGTGTCTTGAGGGTTTTGCATTTCCCTCAGAATTTTATCAAATTGGAGTTTGGGTTTATTTTGTTGTTGGGTTTTTTTTTAATTATAATCTTCCATGGCAAGTAACTCTGTTTAGTACCACACTCAGCTTTAACAGTCTGTGCTTTGACATGTAGTAGTTATCACTTAGAGCAAGCACTTGCTCTACTGCAGTGTAGCAGCAGAACTGTTTCTGGAGTGGTATGTTTAAACATAGAGTAAGAAATGTAGTAAGAGCAGCTGTATCTATATGTCTGTATTACTATATGGAAAGCAGCACAAAGTAGCTAGTACTGACTGTGTTACCAGATTACTGAAGAAACATTTTCAAAGAGTATTTGAGGGGAAAAGCCCTTTGAAATTAACACTCAAATCTGTGCTGTCCTAATAATACCTGTTTTCTACTACTTTAAGAGTAGTACTTTTTCTATTGAAATCTAAAACTACTTTTTCTATTGAATTTTGGCAACAGTTTTAGAGCATAACACACGTTATCTTTTAGGTATGATCCAAAAACAGATATGTGGACTGCTGTGGCCTCTATGAGCATTAGCAGAGATGCAGTGGGAGTATGTCTTCTCGGTGACAAGTTGTATGCTGTTGGAGGATATGATGGTCAAACATACCTTAATACAGTGGAGTCTTACGATCCTCAGACAAATGAATGGACACAGGTATAGCTTCTGATCAGACCATACACTACTATTTATCTTATTTCAAGTTTGCCTCTTTACAAGGAGAATTCAAATGCTCCTTCTCTAAGAAACACTTACTTATTAAGTCTGTTGTCTCTTTTTTTTTTTTTTGTCTACCAGCTCGAGATGATTTACCTTGAATGGACAGTTGTTAATTTCTAATAAACTGCCCTTCTTTCTTTGGCACAAGTAGCTATTTTCTTTGACAATTTAAACTACTGATAATAAAATGTATTGACATGTTCCTCAAACTGTCATAAAGTGTTCAGTTTTATGGCTTCCTATTCTGAAGATAAATGATAAATATGGATTAGTTTTAGCTCTAATGTGTCTCTCAGCAAGTTTATCAATTTGTTCAAGGTTTTGGTCATCTTTTCATAAATAATCCCTTCCTGATGTGAATGCTATGTACAGTGTGTGCAACTTTCAGGAAGCCTTTTCCCATTTCTCTTCACTCAGCTCAATTCATGATCGGAAAACATTACTGTCCATTCAAAGCTTGGTTACTTTCACTTTTTTGTAGCTCCAGGAATGTGCCTCTCTGTGGGAAGAGCACACACAAGGACACCTTGAGCAAGCTGTCCTTTGTTATCTACTGCCATTTGAGATACCATAAAGCATCTACATCTACAGAAGGCTGGCAGATATAGCACAGTCTATGGAAGACCAGTTGCAGGCCAGGATGAATGTCCAAGGTCATGTAGAACAGCATTAGACCACCAGTATTTAGGCAGCTGAATTCTGACCTCCTGAATATGCTATCCCAGCAATAGCCCCAAATTGCTAATTCAAAAAGAGAACTGAACTGCTTTCTATCAAAATCTTTTAGCACAGAAAACTGAGGTTTTCATTTCCCCTACTTCAAACTGCTGCAAGAAAGAAATTATCTTAAAACATAAGTCATCTTGGAGGCTCATCAGAGCCTGGGGTCTTCAGTGGCAGTACTGGTAATGTTAACCTGTGGCATTATTTG
>NW_010157598.1:3521-6537 GCF_000695765.1 Mesitornis unicolor
AATAGTATACTGGAGGAGAGAAATAGTGCTTCTCACTGTTGCATCTAAATGAATCTTACATGATGTCTAGGTGGTGACCATCTGTATGTACCTTTGCATCCTTTGCCCTGTCCCCTCTATATCTCACTGAATCCCATCATCCAAGTTTAAAAGACAGTTTTGAACCCTTCCTAGAGGAATTTGGAAGTGTCTGTGTACCTTCCTTCTCTCTTATTATGTCAGCAGTCTGTCACCACTTCTTCCATGCACAACTCAAAAGAGGGTAGTGGAATTTTCTCAACTGAAGTTTGTCAGAGCCACAGACAGCTTAGGATAAGTCTGTTGTTCCTGGGGAAAAAAATCAGGGGAGTTGGCAAAAACAACTTTCTTGTCTTTGGAGCACTCTGTAGCACTTAGTGTGCTATTCACACACACTCCAGTACTGTGAAGTTTAAAAGGGGAAGCTAAGATGAGTGTTAGAAACTATCTTTCAAAAAAAAAAGTCCAACAGAATCTCGGCAGGAAAGGGTCTTGCCAGAAGTAACTTCTGTTTACAAAAAAAGCTAATAGAGACTGGGAAATCATGTGGATTTCAAGAACTCTTAAGATCTTATCAAATATTCAAGAAAAAAGGAGCGGTTGCCCCTGTCATGTTTGGCATTTTCTGTTTGAGAAAAACGCATCTTTTTGCCTACCATTACTCAGTTGTCAGACAGTCTAGCTCAGGTGTCCAGTTTGTATCATAACACAGGATGTAATACTAAGTAACTGAATCTATCTGTAAGAATTGTGTCATATTCTTGTGGTTTTCTACTGCTTTCAAGGTGCTTCACTCTTATGTAAAATATCGTGACCTTTTCTGTGGGTTTTTTATCCAATTTTTAGACCAATTTGCTAATTTTTTTTAAGTCACTTTAACAGAGTATGGGTGATATTGCCATTCTGCTGCAGGTGTACAGCTATTACTGCAAGCATTAATTAAACACTCTCAGTTTTAGGGGAAAAAAATAAATTTGACTGCATTTATCTCACGGATTTATTTTTTTTTTTGGCTTACAGGTTGCACCATTGTGCTTAGGAAGAGCTGGAGCATGTGTTGTGACTGTAAAACTGTAAATTATTTTCATTATGAAGGTGACATTCTCCTCTGCAGTCTCAGACGATTTCGTTTTTCCTGAAGCAAACTACCAGTGCACTAACAAACACAACGTGCAGGATATCTACCACAGCAAAGTGTTTGGTCTCAAGCTAACACGTACTTGTTCTTATGGACCAATATTACGCACTTTTTAAAAAATACCTTTGTTACCCATATGCAACAAGGATTCTATTTGTAAGAAAATCAGCTGTAACCAGCCAGTTGCCAGCAGAGGACTTCTGTTTAAGAAGCGCTAAGAAATGAGTGAACTCATTAGTGAACTCGCTGTAATAATCAAATGTTACAGATCCAGGGCCTTGCCCCCCAAACACGCAGAGGAATGATGCTATAAATGGATATACTTCCACTGATATAATTGAGTCTATCTCTGGGTGAAACGAGTTTTAGGATTGGACCCCATATATTTAATTTGCCTATAGTAAACATGTTTAGCTATAGGTATCTGAGCTATTACAATGCAGGCTGACAAACCAATGCAAACCATTGTAAACGGCAGGTGTAATGCCTGTGTTGGAAATGAAGTTGTGTATTTGGTGAATCTTTTGCACTTTTATCATCATTCCTAGTTTAGCAAACTTTTTATTTGACCAAAGCCTTATTTTAAATATTGTCTTATGATGCTAAAAGAAATCTGCTATTTAATAACTTCTGCTAGAGATTTTTGACATCCAGTGTACTTTTTGGATTTTTTAAGTTTTTATGTCTGATGCAAAACATCATACCTTTTTCTCTACTTTGGTTTTTATATTTACTTTGCTATTTTTAAGGAAAAATCTATGAGCATGAGTTATTGGAAGAATTGTAAAGTGTGACTAAAAGTTAACCGATTTAAGTTTAATATTTGCACTTTGGAATTTTTGAGGCATTCCATTACATCTAGACTAATTACATTTTACAGGAGGCTTTGCACTAATTTGAAAAATATAATTTTATAAGATGAAATGAAACAATTGTCTGTCTTTCCAGTAAGGTTACTACACAATGCAAGGGGCCCAATCCTGCAAGATGCTTAACTGCCGCCATTTAAGCATGTTCGGCATCTTATAGGAGAGTTCTGTGTGCCTGGCAGGATTGTGTCAAATTGGTACCCTTATTTAACAGTTACCTATTTTTTTTTCAGTTATTTTATAATTTGGCTTTCTTAGCCCTATGCTGTTACAGATAATTGCTTTGAAGGGTGTGAATGTTCTGGGAAAGTCTTTTTGTATTTGCTTTCTGTGCCTTGTTCCTTGTTTTCAGAACAGCAGTATTGCGTGCATGTTGGTAACAGGATGTGGGGTGAAGTGAGCTCATTGAATGTCTGTCAGAAGTCTGAAGCGTCTGATACACAGAGTCTTTGTACGTTTGTACTTTTAAATGTGTTAATGCTCTCGGTGAATTATTTATTGTTTTAAAAGAAATTACTGAGCAGTGAGACTTTGTGATGAAACCTGCGTTGTTTGCGATTGAATACAGCTGCTTAAAAACACAATGGTGATGGGTTAGTGCCTCTTTTCTCTGGCTTACAGCCCATTTTGTGTACTGCGTCTGCGACTTAACAGGCCTCATTAAGAAATGTGATTTTTACTGTTGCTTTAGTTGGATTTCTGGTTTTAGAAAAACTACCTTCTTCTTGCAAAACCTCAACTACAGACATGGAGCGGCAGACCACAGCCCCGCCCATGCGCCGCCCTTCCGGCGAGAGGCGGGACCTCTTGCGGCCGGGCGCCTCGGGCGCTGTTCCCCATTGGGTGATGGCGCCGCCCTTCCTCCGCCTTCTCCGTCTCCGGGGTGACAGCGACGCCGCGGGTGGGCGGGGTCTGGCCCGCTGATTGGCCGGGGGGCGGCGCATGCGTAGGGCGGCGCTGCGTAGCGAGTGGTGGGCGCGATGAAGGTGAG
>NW_010157598.1:6809-17681 GCF_000695765.1 Mesitornis unicolor
CCCACCGCCCGCCCTGTCCCTGGTTCCCGGGAACGGGCTGTGGGAGGCTTAAACTCTGGTCAGGCTGGTTCTTCCCGCGACAGTTGCCGCCGCCGGTCGGGTTTCCCGCCGCCGTGTCGCTGTGCCTTAATGCTGGCCCTGGCCGCAGAGAGAGGAGTGAGAAACCCTCCTCAGGCAACGGTTAAATGACTGGGCCTAAAGGAAAGATTCCCGCTCAAAGCCCTTAGCAGGTTTTAGTTAACACATTACTGTACAGTAGAAGTGTTAAGAGCTAGAGCTTGCCTGCACTCCCATAATTGTTTTCTTTATCGTTGGTTTATTACAAGTTTTATTAAACATTTTTCAAAATCAAACATAATTGTCAGATGTTCTTTGTGCTTGTGGCATGCAGTGCTCATAATTTTGCACTTTTTGTGAGTAAAATGCAAATTCAACAAGAGGAATGATTCTATGTTCACCTGAAAGAAGGGATGGGGTCCCAAATATGGCAAAGACTTGAGTGAGCCTGCCAAGTATTTGGTAGACACCAGGTGCTGGTGTTTATCTGATGATATGGGAGGGGAAAAACTCATGATAGCAAGCTGTGAAACAAAGTTGTGGGCCTTATCTTGAGTGAAAGTTATAGAAAAATCTGTGCAAGTGGTGTGCAAGGAAAAAGAATTTGAAAAACTCTTCATTGGATTCTCCTTTTACAGTTAAGTAGCTTTGAGGTCCTAGCTTTTAAGACTCAACAATTCAGAGAGCACAAAATAGTTACACATGTTTAAAAGAGTAGATGTTGAGCCTTCTGTGTTTTCCCGTCCCAGACTTTTCCATGAAATGTAGAGAACTAAACATTCTGGTCTTTGGACATGAAGGACAGAGTTTCTTGCTTTTTTTTTTTTATTCTTGTAACTCTGTAAGAGAAAAAAATGATAGCTGTGATAGGTTCACAGTAGTTCTCAATGCAGACACCTGGCACCAGAAATTTCAGTTTTTCCAGCACAAACCAAAATATTTTTCTGTGGCATTTTGGTGCATTAGAATCACCCAGAAGTTGTGTTTGGGGTTTTTATTTTCCTCTGCAGTACTCACAGTTGCTAACATGTTAGGAAGTTGCAATATTGTTACATGCTTATGATTTCAAGATGTGTAATTTCCCACTTTTTTTTGTCTCCCAGCAAGTATTCAGTCTATTAGAAAAAGCTTGGTCCGGTTCCCCTGTGCAGTTCACTTGGCAGAAAACTTTGGGGAATTTCCTTGCTGTAACAGGGTAAGATTACAAATATTTATTGCATTTGTCCGTAGAAATCACTAATGAAGAAAGAGAATTATTCTGTACGTTAATCTTTTTTTTAGAGGTGATCGTGCTGTGAAAATTTTTGATCGTCATGGTCAGAAGAGAAATGAAATCAGCTTACCGGGGTAGGTACTAAAATGGGTTTAAATTATTTTCTTTGTTGTTTTCCTTAAAAATGCGTCTCTTCTGGTGAGGTGCTTATACAATGTGAGAACTCTGTAGGAAGAGATGCTATCTCTGGTGTACATACCTGGAAAAGAAGACAGACTGATGAGCATGTGTGGAATCAGAGACAGTAAAAGGTGAACTCATAGTGAGCTATCAAGGATAGTCAGAAAAATGTTCTTCTGCCCACAGCACTCCTTATTAATAATAAACTCAATCTACTTAATTAGAATGTTAGAAAAAGACCTATCATATTAAGAAAGAACATAATGAGGTTGTTTACAGTGTACCTGTATGATGCTGATTGAGACTCCATTCTTGCTACTGTTTGTTTTCTAGTTATTTGTTATCATAACCTTACTGAGGACACTGCTTGTGTCACTGACATAATGTATGCACTGGCATTTTTACTTTAGATCGAGAGTGTACCTTGGAAGTGAATCTCAGTCTTTTTCCTGCTTATCACACTTCGGTTCACATCGGAGAGTGGTTTTGAAATGTACAAACTGGATTCCTTTTAGAAGAAATTTTAAAAGTGGTGTACTTTGGAAGATGCAGTCTAGCTGCTAAAAGGCAATCAGTCCATAGGAACAGGCTAGTTATGGTCCAGAGGGAACCATAACCATAATATATTTTTGGTCTATAAATCTGCTTTAATTGGACACCATCACTACCTGTTGTAGCAATAGTTTCATTTGTGTACTCATTTCTTTTTAATATTTTGCTTTGAATAATATGTTGTAAACAGCACTGTTTCCAATTCACTAGAGACTGGATAAGTCTGCTATGCTCTTCATTCTGGGAACTATTTGCAAGCAGATGTTTTTCCTGCTTCTACTTAAGTTTCTTGTCCAAGCTTGTTAATGCTTGTTGAGCTATGAGAAAAATAATCTGAACACTGAATAGCCTCTAACAAGATAAAACCTTACAGGGTTTCACTGTCTTCTGAAAATCAAGGTGGCAGTATTTCAAGTACTAGAATGTAGGTAGCAGTCTCTTTTTGTGACCTTCCTCTCAGCCTCTGTCATTTTGATGAGATTTAAGTAAGAGTGTGGTTGCTATTGAAACCACAGATCAATTTGTCATGGATTTGCTTGGGAGGGAAAAGGAAGGACAGGGACTTAAACTGGATAATTCTGACTGTTTCTGTACACTCGCAAATGTATTTTAACATTGTTAGTGAAAGTCTCCTTTTTTTGTTTCTTTAGTAACTGTGTTGCTATGGACTGGGATAAGGATGGAGATACTTTAGCAATAATCACAGACAAATCTAGTGCCATTTTTCTGTGGGATGCAAATACAAACAAAACAAGCCAAGTAGACAGTGGCATGAGGTAAGAAAGGTTTTTTAAGTGTGTATTTGAAGACTTGGACCATTCTGAGCTGCTGCTCTTGATGCTCTCTCTTCAATCATCTTAGAAGCTGATGCAAAAGTAGAATGATACAGTATGTTTTTAACTTATTTAAATCATAGGACATCATATTCATGCTTTGTAATCTTTGTTTTCTCTCTGTGTGTAGAGTATATGTTGTGTTTAACCTGTAAAATCCAATAGTCGTGCAACTGCTTGAGAAGCCTCATACTTCATCTGTTATTCCAGAAACAGGAATGAGTGCTGGCACGTGAACCACAGACCCATTCGTGTGGTGTAAGACCATTCATATCTTCTAGCTTTCAAGTCCAACTTGAGACTTCCAGTGTAATGAAGATAAACGTGCAACTGGTGTACCTTGAGTCACCCTCCAAAAGGAGCTTTTCTGTTTGTCTATTAAGTGTATGGAGAGATTCGTAGACAACTAGGTTAGAATCTGTCCCATTTCCTTCCGTGAGGTCTTCTGTGAAATTTCTTCTTTGTATTCTTCCTAAAAAGCTTTTTTTAAAAGTCTTGTTGATGTGGAGGATATACTGCAAAGATACTCTTTTTATTGGAGTCCTCATAGCACCTGTGCTGTTAAACTAATACGCTACAGTTTGTTGCCGAATTCTTTTTGGTATGATTTGCTGCTTTTGAAGTGTTTGTTGTGAGTGGGACTTTTGAGATTGGTAGGGAATTTGTTTCTTTTTTAATTGTCAACAATGCCAAAGACTCCAGAGAGCTTCTTTTCAGTGTTTCCCCTTTGTGGTAGCAACAAGGGTGGGTATTTTTTTTTAGTATCTGCACTGGCTACACTCTCTCTGAAGTATTTCACACAGGTAAAAGGGAGCTTAAAGTAAAGGAAGTTATTTTAGTGACGCCAGGGGTTTTTTTGCCCTTAGATTTATAAAGGGACTGAAATGCTATTCACAAAGCAGACTGGTTTGGGATGGGAGGAGATATCTAAGGCTCTCCTACTCTAAGGTTCAAATCTGTACCTTTCTGAATTTGACCACAGACTTAAAATTCTCCTGAGGCCTACATAAAAATCAAACATTGGGTTAACAAATAAGCTTGGTTTAACAATTAAACTTCTAGCTTTTTTGAATCAATGAAATCTTTGAATCTTTGAAACATTCTGTCTATAAGAAAAAGAGTGGAAATGAATCTATCTCGTGTTTGTTAGGGCATTCACCTGAGCAGAGCAACAACTGACTCTACCTACTGTTACTATTTTATTTACTTGAGTTGAGACAAATGCGCCTTCTAATTTAACTCTTCATTTCTAAATTTCTTTTGTGTATGTTTTGGGGGTTTTTTTTGTTTTGTTGTTTTGAGTTTTTTTAAGTAGTCAAAAATACCAAAAATGGAGTGCTTTATCCATTAAATTAAAAAAATCAAGCTCAGCTGGAAAAAAACAGAGGGTGGGAAATATGTTGGTTTCTTTGAGGGTGTTTTTTTTCCAGATTTAGTTTGAAAACTCTGTCTGGAATATGGAAGTATTCAATATTCCTATTAACAGGTACACTTGTGCATTGTAAAATTCATCTGGAATATTGGATATTTGATTATGGGATATTTCCATATGTTACAGCCTGACATCACAGAATCATTAAGGTTGGAAAGGACCTCTAAGATCATCAAGTCCAACCGTCAACCTAATACCACCATGCCCACTAAACCGTGTCCCAAAATGCAATATTCACACGCTTCTTGAATACCTCCAGGGATGGTGACTCCACCACCTCCCTGGACAGCCTGTTCCAGTGCCTGACTACTCTTTCAGTAAAGAAATTTTTCCTAATAACCAATCTGAACCTCCCTTGGTACAACTTGAGGTCATTTCCACTTGTCCTGTCACTAGCTACATGGAAGAAGAGACCAACACCCACCTCTCTACAACCTCCTTTCAGGTAGTTGTAGAGGATGATAAGGTCTCCCCTCAGTCTCCTCTCCTCCAGACTAAACAATCCCAGTTCCCTCAGCTGCTCTTCATAAGGCTTGTTCTCCAGACCCTTCACCAGCTTCATTGCCCTTCTCTGGACACACTCCAGTGCCTCAGTGCCCTTCTTGTAGTGAGGGGCCCAAAACTGAACACAGAACTCAAGGTGTGGCCTTACCAGCGCCAAGTACAGTGGGACAATCACTTCCCTACTCCTGCTGGCCACAATATTTCTGATACAAGCCAGGACGCTATATTGACCGTTGACCAATACCCCCAGGTCCTTTTCTGCCTATGTGTGTGCATTTAAACTGAGATTAAACTGTACTGAAACAAAAAATGATTTCTATATGTTATTCAATTCCTGAAAAAGTGAAAGAATTGCCACTTTGCACAAAATATGGAGTGACTTAACCTATACATGATTTAATGAAGTTGTTTTGAAGATTGTTTGTCAGTAGAATGTTGTCACATGTTAGAAAACAGTTTCAAAACAAGCAAATGATCATACATACACATGGGAAATTTAAAGTGATTACTTCTTCCTACTGTCTAGTTAATTATATGTAGCATTACATAGACATCTGGTTTAGGTATCCATGGATTACTCAGTTATTTCTTAGTCATTACATTTTTGTCATTTTATTAGTTATTTCATCAACAAGATGCATTTTTAGCACAGATGTTATAATGATTGTTGTTTATAAACTTCTGGTAGAATACATTAACTTTGTCTTTAATTATTTTTTTTTTCTTTGAAGTTTTCCCAAGTAGGGATTTGGGGATTTTTGATAGGTCAGTTTTAAACTATAGCTATTTATATAATCAAAGTAATTTATGAAGATGTATATAGATGTTATATGGTGTGAACAAATACACTATATTGTACCTCCTTTTCCTGTGTGAACAAATACTGGGGGCAGAAGGAGAGTAATTTGCCAATATGAAAGCAAAAAAGTGCATAGAAGGTACTTACCAGAATGGAGTATGTAGTTATTGCAGTTCTTTCATGGTCTTTCTCTCTAATATCTGAGGTAAATTGCTTACTGGAGGCAGTCTTGTTAGAACAATATATACATAAATCAATTTAAGTGCCTAATCCTTCTTTTGTCACAGTGTTATAGTTTAAGCGGAATAAGCACTAAGACATATAAACAGTGTGATAATGAGGCTTTTCTGGTATCCTTCTCTTTTTGAAATTAGAAAAGCACAAATAAAACTCCTCACATGCAAACCAAATATATATTGGAGGTCATTTCCTGTGTCAGTTTATGTCTGAAACTTGTTTTAAATTGCTATTGCATGCTTATAGTAAAATTTAAAAAGATGGGAGAAACATTGATGGAAGTAACTGCACTAATTAGAAAATTCTGATTAACAAAACTGTTTTGCTTGAGGTGGTGGTGTTTGGGGTTTTTTTGTAAATGTGATGTATAGTATTTATCTGTGTACCCTTAAATATACACCAAAATAGGCCTTGCTGTGTCTGAAACTTCAAGTTCAAATGGCTTTTTCTAACTTTCTTATTGCATTGACTAGAACTAGTGCTGTTCACTTGGACAAAATAACCATGCAGAAAATGACTGGGAAATTTCATGTACTTCCATGGTATCTTTGAGTGTTTTTTTAAACTGCATGTTTGGCCAAATTACCCATGATTCCATCAAGGACCATTGATGTTTGCAGACACGTTTCTTTCTGTAAAAGTCTTATTACATTACCTCATACAACTTTTTATTACTTTCACTGTTTCGTGCATGCTTAAATAATTCTGATACTTGTAGGGAACATTTGCTTAATTTAAAAATTCTGCTTTGTCTATGTGATTTTGTAGAACTTCAAAAGAAATATACAAAATAGTTTTGTATGTAAGCACATGAAAAGAATCTGTACAAAGTAAAATTTTTCTTTACTTTAGGGATGCAATGTCTTTCTTACTATGGTCTCGAGTTGGAACTTTACTTGCTGTTGGAACAACAAAGGGAAACTTACTTATATATAACTGTCAGACTTCTCGCAAGATTCCTGTTCTTGGTATGCTTTGTTTTGAAACTAAGCTTGCACATGTGTAAGTGGAATTTTGCTAATATACTTAGATTCCTTTTTAGTTCTATATATGAACGTGCAAGTAAAAAATACTCAACTTGCACCTTCTGTTTTGTTGTACTTAACAGAGTAGTTTTAGAGTATAGTAAACTAAAAATGCATATACACATACGTGATACTGCTTCATGGGAATCTTGTGTTGCCTTTCTTGCTTTACTTGTTGCTTTCTTCCTTTCTTGCTGTCCTTTGCAAACGATTTGTCTGGTTGTTCTTTTTGCAAAGTTACTTTTTCTTACCTGCTTAGAATACCTCTGGGCAGAAAGGTTAAAGATATAGCACAGTCCCCAGAAATTTGATGCAAAGAAAAGAAAGAACAGGAGCTGCACAAGTTCCTATAAGGTCAACAGACTTCCATGTGGGAGTAGAAGATTTTAAAAAAAATACTCTTGAATTTGTAATTCCTCTGATAAGTTTTTTCATATTCTGACAGTATGTGTTTGAGTGGACAGATAGAGCATGTTTCCATCCCATGTTTTTTTTTGTGCTTGTGTGCTTTTGTGTTGTATAGGTATCTTTCTTTTTCAGGGAAGCACACTAAGCGGATTACTTGTGGTTGTTGGAGCACTGAAAACCTTCTGGCTCTAGGCGGTGAAGACAAAATGATTACTATAAGCAATCAGGAAGGGGATACTATAAGACAGGTAATATTTATAACTCCCATTTGTTTTTAAGGCATACATCAGTATATCTGGTTCCTGAGAAAGCTGACACCTATGGGAGCTTATGCCTTTTCGAACCCATGGCTTTCAGGGACCAGGAGCCTTTCAAATCCTCTTGAAGAATGAGGACATATCTAACAGTCTGAGCCTCTGCATTACGCAATGTGATTTATGATACTGGGAGTCTCTGCAATTCTGTTGTGGTCCTGCCTAAACAAGCTTCTCTCATCCTTGATCCTGATCCACATCTGTTACAATGATCCTATGAGTGCAGTCTTACATTGTCTTGCAAGCAGTAGCACAGGACATCTCTCACATGACTCTTTACAAGGTCTATAGGAAGTACTTTTAGTGTTGGTTTTGCTCTAGATTTGTTGAACTAAGATCTTGCCTCTGATATGCAAGGATTACTCCTAGGCTGGACCTGTCTTGCACTGCTGAGAAGCTGATTCCAGTGCTGCTTCTGAGTACTCTCAGATTCTCTAATCAAACTGTCTGTTTACAGTCCCTCCAAGCAGTGACAGTTGCTGCATAATGTGCAAATGAATGTAATTCACTTTTTAATCTTGAATGTTTCACTCAAGATTTTCAAAGAACAAATCTTTCATAGTTCATCTCATACACTTCCATCTTTGTCTGAAGAACACCATTTATTAGGGTATAACTGCTTTAACTAGCTGGCTTAGGAAGTAGAAGCAGTGTAGATGAGACAGCAGAGACCTAAGCAAGACTTGCTTATGATGTTTTGTAACCTCATATTGACTACATAAGCAACTAGATTGCTATCACTACCTAAACCAGGTCAGGTATGTCCATATTAAAATGCATTGTAAATCTTAACCTGTATGCCTTATTTTTGGTCTTCCTCCTTTGAATTTGCATGGGAGTGACCTTGTTTGTATTGCTGCAGTTAGTCTGTATACTGTCTGTATGATATCATCTTTCAAGTCTTCTTCCTCATCTGGATCTTATATTCTCTATTTGATGTTGTATTTCTAACTGTTTCCTAGGTTTTTTTTCAGTATATTCCGTGATAGAATGACATTATCCAAACTGAGGTCAAGTTCTCTCCAACGTTTTTCTTTGTTTTGGCAGTAAATGCCATAACAACTCTATCTATCTTTAACACTAAAATGTACAGGGCAGGAATAATGCAATTATTTATTGTCAGTATGTGCTACAATAACTGTTGATTTCTCAATCTGAACTTCTTTATTACAGACCTCAGTGAGCTCAGATCCCAGTGATATGCAGTTCTCAGTTATGAAGACTGATGAAAGAATATCAACCAGGGAAAGCACAGTAAGAAGTGAATATAAAATACTGCAAAAAGTGTTAATCTTATGTTTCAGGGTTTGTGCTAGCAACCAGTGTGGGGCCAGGAAGCAATTTGTTCCTCCTTGACTTAAAATTCTATATTGAAGAGGTTTTTTTTTTCCCCAAAACCTGCCTTTAGAGTGAAGCCATACTCCTTTGTTCATTAACGATGTGTTCAGGAAAAGTGCAGTGGTTAGCAATTTGACAGGTAACAGAGCAGTTTTGCAGTGGTAGTTAACATAATAGATGGAGATGTGTGCAGATGTGTAAAGAAATACATACAATATAAATACACAACAGTATATACAATTCAGCAGATGGAATTGGAGCGTGACTCTCAAAGTTGCAGAGATGCTGCCTTTCAGAGGGCAGATTTTCAGCTATTGGTTTTGGGAAAGTTTTCATCTTACACAAACCTCAGCATTAGTGAAACTTAAAGCCCCAGTGTTAGTCTTCTGGTGTGAGCATTATCCCATTTGTCTAAATGGCTACAGTTTCATTGCCTTCACTGCCATTTGAGTGAGTTGAAGTCTGTCAGATCGATCAGTGCTGAAGTACAGGAAAATGGGGTAATGATAACTATTAGCAGAGCATATTATTAAATGTTCAACAATGAAAGAACAAGACAAGAAATAGAAAATCAATGGATAGAAAGGTGGCATGATGTTACAGTTTGTCCAGATCTATACACTGTATATGTTGTAGAACGTAATTAAATTCTCCCAGTCAGAGATTTAATATATAGAGTATAGGGATCAAGAAATAGTTGTTCCCTGTGCTTACATTGGCATGGACCTGAAGAAGTTTTTTTTGCCTCTCTGTGTGGAGTAAAATGTTTTCTGCTTCCTAGGGAAATTTGATCAGCAGATACTTTGAAAACGCAACAACTGAGCACTTCAGCCTTGATTTCTTCTTCTGCTTTCTGGGGCATCCAGTAGCCTAGGCTTTGCAGGTTTTTTATTACAGCTCTCAAGTTTGCTGTAAAATGTTAGGGAACATTCTGCAGTTCTGTAGTTCTTGGTGTTTGTACTTGGATGGTTTGTCAGCATCTCCAAACCACATAGCATTTATTGTCCAGGTGTCTGTTGTTGTGGTAGGGCTTGGCTCGATAATGATCGATTCCAGGCTGTTAGTTATGACTTCAGGAAAAAATCAAACAAACAAACTGCAAGTTGGATCAAAATAAGTAGTACTAGTGTTAACATCTTGCACTGCAACATAAAGTAATTACTCTAATTTCTTAGAAGAGTTTAAGAACATTCTTAAATACTTAAGTAATTCTTAAATTTCTTAAATACAGTATTTCTTAAATACTTCATCATTAAGGTGCAATGGAATTATAAGCAAACTGTTTTAAAAGGCAGAAAGAATACTTTTGATATTTGGGGTAAGCTTAGGAGTCATAGGTCAGAATTTGAGTTTTTAATTCTGGATTAATGGATTTTTAGGTCAACATATGCCTTTTTTTCTCAGTTTGAAAATACCAACTTTGTATTTCATTTTTCGAGCGTTTATTTTAGGAATAAACCATTGTCTCTTCTTTTAGACGAGAGCTGGAGCAGAAGGTAATGTAAAGTAAACTTGTAAATAGCCCTTCAAAGTATCTTTGTCAAAGAAGAAGGTGAAATGAGCTGCTCCTCCTTACTTTTTCTAAAATGAGTGTTTTACTCTTGCCTGACAATAACACACACTAGTAAGAAAAAGAATCTTTTTAAAAAAAACAAAGTTCAACCTGTCTTCCACTATGAAGTCCAGCATCTCTATGGGATTCATCAGATAAAACACAGTAACCTAGACTGATATCAAACTGTTAATATTGCATGCTTAATACACTTTGAATTCCTTTTGGAATTGTCTTTCTGTGAAATCTCAGCAAGTTACCTGAAATAGCAGTGTTGTGGTAGCCTGCCCTTCAACCTCCCAGATAAAAATTCTGTGGATCAAAAACCACTTCGTAGTTCAAATGAGAGTATTCCAACAGGATAACTCCATGTAACCTGCTGGCTTTTCCTTTGAGGAAATGGACCTGGCTTAATGCTTCTGTAGGGA